>NW_007231765.1:197730-240835 GCF_000164805.1 Carlito syrichta | reverse complement strand
GCCTCCCGGGGACGAGAGTCAGAGACCCACTGCAGATCTCCCTTGCAGAGGGCTTCAGACACCGGGTTGCCAGGTCGCCATCTTGCCGCCTCTCTCCCTGTGGTTTTCAGGTCATCATTTATCATTCTCATGAGTAACATGATCTGTCATGAATAATTATGATATATGTGGCCAAACCCTGTGTACACAGAATACCATCTGGGCAAGAACAGATACTCACGAAGGTTGCGTTCATTCTGTGGCACTTTCCGGATAATAAGAAAGAACTCCACAGACGAGCAGACATCATGAGAAATTAATGCATTGCAACATGTATGTGAACTTCAGCCTGGGTTGGTTCTGAGATTCATAGAGATGGGGATATGAACTGGAATAGCCAGCAGTGAACTCCGTGAAGAGAAGAAGAGCCTGAGATACATCAAGTGATGGCCAAGCCATTGATGTTCATAAGGTGGTCCATGAACCAGCAGAATCAGCACCATGTGAGAGGTTGTGAGAAATGTAGACTCTCAGGTCCCACCCTAGACATCCAGAATCAGACTCTGCCTTTTAACGAGATTCCTGGGTGATTCTTTTACCCATTAAAATTTGGGCAGCATTCAGTTGTACAGAATTAGCTTTTAGGATTAGGGCCTCAAAGACATCATGTTGCTTCCAAATACAACTTTGAACCAAGGAAGAATCGATGTCTCTAGCAAAGTACGCACTCCAGCTACTGTTAAGCTCCCCCCAGGGTCGGTCAGATAAAGTACTTAACCTTCCATCAATATCCTCTTGGGTTTCATGCTGTGAAGAAGGTAATGTTGATGTGATGTGATTACCCCTCTTCTTCCATGAAGTAGTCCTGGATAATGAAATCAAATATTTAACATAAAGGGGCCAAGCAGGGTGTGGCCCACGCCTGTAATCCCAGCACTTTGGAAGACCAAGGCAGGAGGATTGCTTGAGCCTAGGACTTCAAGACCAGCCTGGGCAAAACAGTGAGACCCTGTCTCTAAAATAAATAAACAACGTGAAGAAGACAGTTCATCGATGTTACTATAATGCTACATCTCTTCCATGTTTTGGGCTGAACATTTTTTAGTCATTCCTTTACTCATTCAACCTATATTATTGAGCATATAACGTATGCCAGTCACTGCACTTGGCACTTAGAACACTGAGGAGGAAAACATTCCTCAGCACCATCTGTCATCCGTCTCTAAGTGTTTAATGTAAGAAAGAAGTAGATAGTTTCCCAGGATGAGGATTGTAAAGAATGAGGAGAGCCTCTGAAGATCTTATTACCAGATGAGCTCTTTTTGTCTTCTGTAAGACTAGGTAACGTTCTCTTTTGACTTAACAAGTTGAGTAGAATTCACCATTTTCTCTGTTCTTTTTGGGATGTTGACTTGTTAACTGGATGATATGCTCCTCAAAACAGGGGCTTCCTCGTTTGCCACAGTCTCTAGCAAAGCACCTGACTCTCTAAGTGTCTTTGATGATCTGAACTAAGGCTTCTCTTCAAGAGGCCGCTGGAAACCTGCGCTTGGCATGAGTCAATGTTGACAACCCCAGTGTTTGATATTCTATTAAGTAACCACTTGTATAGTGGTTACTTCGTGGCTATTGCCACTGTTTGAGTATGGTGTGTGATTTCTTAGGCTTAGATGATAGAAAGTGATGCTAATTCAACAAGAGACCAACAACAGTGACCATTAATTGAGCAACGAGTACTGTCAAAATGACATGATTTTGAACATGTGCTATTTAGTCTCCAATAATGTTATGATCTTTTATATGATCATGATACAATGCATCTATTACAAAGGAGGAAACTGAAGCCAAGAGAGCTAAATGATGTTTGTATTACTATAGAACTTATAAGGGGCAGTATTATTATTTGAGTCCAACTTCCTCTGACCCCAAGTACTATCTTAATACTACTTGTGCACAACAAAACTAAAACAACAGTGAGAACGACCACATACATGTTGTACAATTTTATTTGCAAAGTATTATATTTAGGAATGAGGAAAGAGAACCTATTTCTTTCAGAAATATCAGGATTTTTTTAAAAGTCACTCCTGTTGCACTGAGCAATTAATGTGCATTAGAAAGTAGGTCAGAAAAAAGGTTTCTGTAAACAAGATTTTCAGCCTCATCTTTTCAAAGACAATGTTTTATATTCATTTATTAATTCATAGAATAAGGAAATTCTGAGACTGTATTTGCCAGATGCTGTCCTAGGTACCCTGGATGACAAAATAAACAGGATCCAATTCCTACCCTAAGTTGCTCACACCATTAGAGACATACTCCATAATCTGCAAACTTTAACATATTTATTAGCTGAGTCTTCATAGAAAACGCTTTCTGACAACCAGAATACATGAATGTGAAACTCAGAGAAGAGGTCAGACTGGGTATCATTAACATATAGAAACTATTAAAAGCCATAAGCCAGGATGCAAATCCCTCAAAGAAGGAAAGGTTGGGGAACCGAGTTCTGGCTCATAACTCTGCTGTGCTCAATGCAGAGGGTAAGAGCAAGGAACTGGACAGTAGAGACACCAGCAATTGAAACATCTCAGTCATCTCCCTGTTGTGTGTATCCTAGGGTTAGCTACATAAACTTTCCGGGCAGGGTACATGGCTCATGCCTATAATCTCAGTACTTTAGGAGGCCAAGGTGGAAGGATTTCTTAAGCCCAGCAGTTGGAGACCAGCCCGGGCAACATAGCAAGAGCTCATTGACACACACACACACACACACACACACACACACACAAATCAAAAAATTAGTCAGGCCCAGTGGCACAGACTTGTAGTCCCAGCTACTTGGGATACTCAGGTGGAAGGATCACCTGAGCCAGGAGGCTGAGGTGACCCTGAGCTATGATCATCTTGATCATGACTCTACACTCCAGCCTGGGTGACAGAGTGAGACTCGGACTCAAATATAAAAACAAAAACAAACTTTCTAAATCTCAGATTTCTCATAAGCAAATTAAGAGTAAAGCACCTACCTTCTATGGAAGTTGTGAGCAATAACAGTGCTAATTTATATAAAGCTTAGAATAGAGTGGTTAGAAGCAGAAGCAAGTAGGATACAAGGCCTAACAATCAAGTTCACAAACTCGTCCTAGGAAAAGTGCCACATACCTCACTGCTGAATATCACTACAGTCACCTTGAAAGTACTCCCCTTGGGAAGCTATGTACCAACGCTAGTGCCTAGGCCACCCATCAAAGCAATTTTGGAACTCTAGTTCTGGAATGGTCCTCAGAGCTGTTGTTGTATTATCCTTGATGTCCTGGATGCCATCAAATGTCTTCATTTTGATATTTTTATCTTCAGGAAGAGCAAAGTCATTGGGGTCGAGATCAGGTGAGTAGGAAGGGTGCTCCAATGCAGTTATTTGTTTACTGGCTAAAAGCTCCCTCACAGACAAGTGCTGTATAAGCTGATGCATTGTCATGATGCAAGAGTTCCTTTGGGACCACTTTTGCACACAACTTTCTTATTCCAAGATTTTCAGTTAAGATTGTCTTGTATCTCTATCAATGTCTATTTGGTCTGCTATACTTCTCACAGTCAGCTGACAATGTTGACACATAATTCAATGAATTTTTGCAATGTTTTCATCAGTTCTGCTCGTTACTGGCCATCCTGACTTCTCTTCATCAGTGACACTTTTTCTCTCCCCTCAGAAAAACATTTCATCCGTTTGCACACTGCCATTTTCTTCATGGTATTAACCCCATAAACTTAGACTAACATGTCCCTGATTTCACTCTCACTCTTGCCAAGTTTAACAAGAGATTTAATGTTTGTCTGTTGCTCTAATGCAAACTCTGACCTTCTCACGATGGCAATTCTGATGGCCATTCCAGAAAGAATTCCAAAATTACTTTGAAGGGTGGACTAGGCACTGGTGTCAGTGTGTAGCTTCCCAAGGGGAGCACTTTGAACGTGACTGTAGTGATATTCAGCAATGAGGTATGGAGTATTTTTTTTAGGATGGGTCATGAACTTAATTGTCAGACAGGGTAGCACCAAAGTTACGCGACCTACTGCCTCTGCAAACTGCAACAAGATCTTCTCTCTCTTCCTCCATTTCTTTATTTGCAAGATGGGGATAATAATAATACTTGCCTCCTGAGTTTTTACAAAGACGACTGAGTTACTTCATGGAAAGCATTTAAAACAGTGTTTAGCAAACAGTGAGAGCTATACAAGAGTTGGCTATGATTAGAGAGTTAACAAGTGCTGTTGTGAGTGCCTGCTCTCAAGAGGCCACATTTCTATTGGAGAGGGCTTTTGCAATAAAGAAACATACTGGAGAAAACCCACAGGGGAAATCAAATGGACCCAACTAAGCAAGCTCTTCCCTTGAAGCAGAAGCCAATGGGTGCTGAAAAGAGTCGGAAGCGTTCATCAGACCCATAAGGAAGAAAAAACCACGCAAAATTCAATATGGTACAGTTCTGCCAGAATAGGCTGCGTCTTCGTGAGATCACACTTGAGAGGGCACCGAACAATGGAAATTGAGTTTCGGGCATGGAGCCACAATTCGAGTGATTCAGCACACACAAAGGCCCTGGTGTCAGAGGTCTGCACCACCAGGGTAAAAGGCTTTACTTTAAAAAGTCATCTCGATCCATTATCTGTAGATTACACTGGTTCTCATTCTAAACTAATACATGGCAGGCATTCAGTTCCTACTTTCCCCCTAATTTCCCTGAATAATTACTCTAAGCGAGTCCCTCTTTTCTATAAATACTCACCATTCACAGAAGCCTCTGCTGTTTTTCTCTTTGGCGTCCCAAACTTTGGAGAGGTCAGTGGGTCGACTGCAGTCACCCAGATGGAAAATGTGAAAAACACCTGAAGATTAATGGATTAGGAAATTTTGAGCACATACTCCATTTGGCACCGCATGTATATCAACTTACAGAATAGCATAAAAGAAAATAAGAACCAGAGAGGGCTCTCACGCGTATTTCAAGGTCTAATGGAGCCAAGGATTAAGAAAATGGAAAGCTTTTTGGCCGACGCGTATGCCTTTCCCTCATGGCTTTATTTCAGCGACTCTATCCCCATCTTGGTACCTAGAAAGTTTCTATCCATCCTTCAACACCCAGGTCAAATGTCACCTGTTTGATTATGCCTTATCAGTTCCCCCCCAAACGGAATTAATTGCATCCTTTATTAGGCTGCCTTTAGAATCCATACTTTCTCTATTGCTATGTATCGTGATTGTGCACCCAGAAATTCCTACCACTAGACTATAATTTCCTCCAGAACAGTAAGAGGGCTCTGTTTCATCTCCAGTGCTTGTCAGGTATTAACGTGACCTTCTGAACCTGCAGTCATGAATCAAGAGATACTGTATTCTCGCTTCCAGCTACAATCTACCCAGGGCCATAGGGAGGTAAGAGTATTTACCAGGTTTTAAAAACAGAAAAAATCAAGCAGGCACTGTGGTTCACACCAGTAATTCCAGCTCTTTGGGAGGCCAAGATAAGAGGATTGCTTGAGCCCAGGAGTTTGAGACCAGCCTGAATAACATAGTGAGACCTCATCTCTACAAAAAAATTTTGAAAATTAGCTGGGCATGTGCCTGTAGCTCCAGCTACTCGAGAGACTGAGGTGGGAAGATCGTCTGAGCCCAAAAGATCAAGGTTGCAGTGAGCCGTGAGTGTGCCTCTGCACTCCAGTCTGGGAGACAAAGTGAGACCCTGAGTTAAAGAAATAAAATAAAAATTAAATCAACATAGCTTCACTGGAGCACTATTTCACTGCTCCTGCAAGAGAACCAGGATTATCTTGCAAACATCCTAAGTGGTTCTACGGAGTAAATACACTTTGCCTCGATTTCCTTCCATGTCAAACTATACGTTATTGCTCTCACCTGTTTTACCAACTCTCCAACTGTACTTCTAATCATTTGCAAACTCAGTACATGCTTGTAAAATGAGTGAATGAGTGACCAAAAGAACTCAGTAAGGCTTAAGTCTCGGGTCCTCTGGAGCATATTTGGTTAGAAGAACATCTCTGTGTCTTTATAGTTAATGAGGGAAGGGAATGATGGGAAAGAGAAAAGACATAGGGAAATACTTAACAATTCATTAGGCTGGGGTGCGTCAGGTTTCTGAAACAAGAGGAATAAGCATGGTTGTCCTGAAATCAAGCTACTTATTCCCCCACAGAGGCAGAGTCCAGAACAGTCATCATCCTCCATCACCCTCACTCCAGAACAGAATCATCTTTTGTATGCTGGTCACATGTGTTCGTACAACAGGGTTAGAAACCAAACATTTGAAAGACTGTGGATAAAAATCTAACATCTAATGTTTCAAAAGTCTAAAGAAATTCAAGGTCAGGAATATATTCTGCTACGTTCCATAAATATAACAAGCAGAGATTTTTTTTTTCTGCCAACAGGCTGGATTTACAATGGATTCTTTAAGATGCCATTACAAAAATACTGACTTAAAAAGCTTTTCAAGAAATTCTAATCTTTTAGTCTTCTCTTTCATTCCCAGTATCAGTGACATACATTAGCAATATTTTACTCAATTTATAGTAACACAGTAAGTACCTTTGGCCACACAAATGACTCATTTCACAGACGTCAGTAATTTTTGAAGGTAGAAATCAGTTAACTAGTCTTTATTTTTGGAGCACCAAACAGCTCCTAATGGGTGAAACTTGCAATGTTTAACTAAATGCTTAACTTACCAAATACATATATAGAGATTATTCAGGAATGTCACTTTAGTAGAAAGTGAGTAACATCATTCTGAGAAAGCAGAGGGCCGGGCTTGGTGGCTCAGCCTGTAATCCCACGCCTTTGGGAGGCTGAAGTGAATGGATTGCCTGAGCCCGCGGATTCGAGAACCACCTGGGCAGCCGAGACCTCATCTCTACAATAAATCAAAAAATCAGCCGGGCGTGGTAGCGCGTGCCTGTAGTTCCGGCTACTGGGAAGGCTGAGGTGGAAGGATCGCCGGAGCCCAGCAGGCGAGGCTGAGGTGGCCGGGAGCGGCCACTGCACTCCAGTCTGGGCAACGGAGCGAGACTCCAACTCAAAAAAAAAAAGAAAGCAGAGAACTTCATCACTCTCTTTGTTTGGCAAATTGATAACCACTAGTCATCAATCATGCCATCATCTACATTGGCAATTCAGGCAACTGAAATAAATGCTACACACACACGTGCGAGCGCGCGCACACACACACACACACACACACACACACACACACACACACAAACCTTTTGACACATCAACTGCTGCTACAATGTGGAGATGTTAGTTCTGACCACAGGTGTAGCAAGATGATTGGAAATCTGTATGCAGTTTTAAAACAAAAGACTATTTTGTTCCATTGTTGTATAGTCATACAAAAAGGACTCTCCCATGGGTTAAATTGCCCATCATTGATCCAAACAGACTACTGAAGTCCCTAAGTCACATCAACCGTCTGTCAGTGGATCCAGTTTTTGATGTGCTATTTTGATGATTGTTAAAAAATGACAGAGGCTTCTATCATAACTGTTCGCTTCCTCTTATTCTATAGTAAATGCTTCCATAAATGGGGTAGTGCTACTGTGAACACATCATAGTTGTTCCATGGGGTAAAAGCTCTCAGTGCTTTTCTCTTTATGGTGCATTTTTAATCATATTCAGTATACATTTCTTTTGAAGTGCTAATATCCATAAAGTTCAAATTCTATCCTTTTTTGTGTTATATTTATTTTAAAGCCCATATAGTAAACCAAGGAAATATTGTTTAAGATTACTTGTACATTTTTTAAGAGATTGACAAATAATCTTTGAGAAGAATAAAAGTGCTATTGGTGAGTAATCCCTTCACGTATTTAAGCTGACTGCTAGAACTCTCAAAATTTAGGAAAGTAGAAAAAAGGAGGCCAGGGAAGGACCCTTTCAAGGTTCAAAACATACCAATAACAAAGAAAATGACTCAAACATTTAAAAAATGAAAATATAACCTGAAAAGTTTTATACGACAAAAGACAGAATAAACAATGTGGAAAAGTATATAGGATGAGAAATAAGAGTATATAATAAAAATTGCACGTGGGTGTGTAAAAGAAAAGCTACTTAATATAAGTGCTAGACATAAACTCACCTAAAAGGAATCACAAAAGGCCAATAAACCATAAGAAGCCAAAAATCGCTAATAAACAAATATATGCAAATTAAAGGCAAATCAGGTAATTATCACCATTTCAAACCAACCAAATTGAAAGAGACTCACAATATCAAGTGCTAGAGAGTAGGAAAATATAAACTCACATAGATACTGTGGATAGTAATATGTAATAGTAATATTTTTGAGACCATCTCACTCTGCCTCTCAGGCTGGTGTAGAGTGGTGCAATAAAGCCTCCTGAGTAGTTGGGACTACAGACACGTGCCACCATGCCTAGCTGATCTGTGTATTCTTTTGTAGAGACAGGGTCTTGCTATGTTGCCCAGGATGGTCTGAAACTTTCAGGCTCAAGCAATTCTCTTGCCTTGGCCTCCCAAAGTGCTGGGATTATAGGCGTGAGCCACTACATCAAGCCAGTATAAATTGATTTAACCACTTTAGAGAACAATTCAGAAATATCAATTATAATTGAATGTTTACATACTCAGTTACTCTCCTCCTGATTAGAATTTAGAGAACCCTAACACCTATCTCCAGGATGCATACAAAAGAAACGTACATTCCAGCATCATGGGCCACATCAATATTTTAAGCAACTTAAATGCCAACTTTTGGGAGATGGTAGTAATCTGCTTCTAATAATAGGGAAGATGAGATACTCTAAAGGGCTTTATGCTGAAATAAAAATCTTAGAAAGATCATAACAAATGGATTAGGGGGAGGGATGACTTAAAGAAGGAACTAGGTGATCCAAATAATTTTATCGTAGTCATATTTCTATTGATAACACTTTTCAGCTAAAACACAGAAACTACCAAATTAGATTTTTTTAAAAAGAAACAAACAAAAAACCAGAAAAAAAAGCCAAAAAAGTGTGTTTATTTAAACCACATTTTAGACACAAGAACATATATTTGGTACAGTAATTTTTTAAACTGTTTGCTGGTATCTTATTTGCCGGTATGTCATTTGGTGTTAATTGGACTTCTGATGCTTATTGGTCTTTTGCGTATCCTCTTTTTGAAGTTTGTTCAGATCTCTTGCTCATTTTTCTGTTGTCTTTTTTTATTTACTTAGATATATTTTGGACATAAATATATCATAAATTATGTGTATCAAGGATATATACTTCCATTTGTTGTTTGCCTCTTTACCCTCTTAAATACATTACAATTCTAGGCTGGAATCAGTGGTTCAGCCTGTAATCCCAGCACTTTGGGAGGCCGAGGCGAGTGGATTGCCTGAGCCTACACGTTTGAGTTCAGCCTGGGTAACTTAGCGAAACCTCATCTCCACAAAATGTTTTTTAAAAAATTAGCCAGGCATGGTAGCACGTGCCTGTAGTTCTGGCTACATGGAAGACCGAGGTTGAGGGATTGCTGGAGCCCAGCAGGTCGACGCTGGGGTGGCCGTGAGTATGCCACTGCACTCCAGCCTGGGCAACAAAGTGAGACTCCAACTCAAAAAAAAAAAAAAAGGAAGAAAGATATTACAATTCTTATCTAAATTGCAATGTTTTGATATATTAATAATTATTATTATTAATAGTCTTATATATTACTTATTAGTATAAAATGTGGTATTGCTATTATGGGAAAACTATTTGAAAGTATCTCTAAAGCTTAACATAGGGCTGTCCTATGACACAGTGATTTCACTCCCACATATATGCCCATCAGAAATGTTTATATATGTTCACCAAAAAACATATAAAAGTGATCATTGTAGCCTTATTCATTATAGGCAAAATTGGACATAATTAAATGTATATCAACTGTACAACTACTAAAAAAAAAATATGTTATATTTACAACATGGACCAGACTTGCAAACTCACCGGCCCACACACATCCAGGACTAACTAGGTAAGAATGACCCCCCCCAGCTGGCACCTCTGATTATTATAGAGAGGAAATGTGTGTGTGTGTGTGTGTGTGTGTGTGTGTGTGTGTGTGTGTGTGTGTGTGTGTATCCCTTTTTCCATTTATATACAGTATATTATATCTATAATTAACATAAGTGAACTACTGCTACCAGCAAGAACTTGAATAAACTTCACTAACACAATTTTGAGCAAAATAATCCAGGCCCCAAAATATATATGATTCCATTCGTACAAAAATTTTTAAGAGTCAAAACCCTCAGAGTGTCAGTGGTCAGGACAATGGCTTTTTTGGAGGAGGAGTAAGTAGTGAGTATACTCACAAGGAGTGCTTCTGGGTGCTGGTAGCATTCGATTTCTTGAGCTTGGTTTTGTTGACACGCATATGTTCATCTTCCAGTATGTCATTTAGCTATGTGGTTTTTATTGATGCAATATCCTTTTTGTAGGCTATGTTTCAACACGATTATTCTAAAATATGATTAATTGATGTTAACCTTTGTCAAATATGTGTGCTAGTAGATAGATAAGTGTGTGTTTTATTAGGCTCTGCACTTTTCTCAACTTCTAAAATAATTAACAATTGAAAACAACAAGTAAAGTAAAACCATGGTCACCGTTCATTCTTTAAAAGCATTGGAACTTAAGGTGCAGATAATGTTATCCTTGAGGGTATCAGTGATCAATTAATTTATTACATTCATGAGTCCATTTAACAGAGTTTAAGCTAATCCTCCATTTTCCTGCCCTGCCACTCTTTCTCTTACCCTGGTAAAAATATCCACCACATCATTATTTGAGAGTGTGTGTGCGTGTGTGTGTGTGTGTGTTCATATATATATAATTTTTTAATTTATATTTTCCCACAAAAATTATAGTCTTTTCAGAGGCTTGCTTCTTCTAAAAAGAGTGTTTATGCTCATGATTTTTTGGAAAATCGATAATTCTCAGAGCTGAAGAAGAGTCAATGATTCTTAACTCCTGCCTTTTTTCTAGAAAGTTACCTACCAGTGGGGTTAAGAACTTAAAAAGAGACAATATCGTGCCAGAGGAATATAACACGTATTGCTTTTCCTTAAGATCCAAAAGGGCCTATATTGTTATTATATGAAAAGATAATTGCCTTAGTCTCTTTGGGCTTCTATACTAAATATCATAGACGAGTAGGCCACACACAACATACCGTTAATTCTCATGTTTCTGGAGACCAGAAGTCCAAGGTCAGGGTCAGGTTCTGGTGAGGGTCCTTTTCCAGGCTGCAGACAGCTGAATTGTTCTCATAGCCTCACATGGTAAAAAAGCAAAAGAAATACCTAGTTCTCTGGCCTCCTCTTATGAGGACACTCATCCCACTCAGGAGGGCTCTGCCCTCATAACCTAACCATCTGCTAAGGACCCTAGGATATCAACATAAAAATTTGAGGCGGCAGGGGGTGAGGGCGTTCAGCCCATTGCAATAATCACCCATATTCTCATATAGTCCCCAGCCTTTTTTCTTATGCACACACTGATTTATTTAGAAACGTAAGTGTCTAATTAAAAAGTATAAGGGTGTTATGGTTTTATAATCGTATTCCTTTACTCAGCATAGCATGAGCTTTTTCATATAATTAAGTTCTATATGGTGGTATCACTCCAACCCAATGTTTTACCATCTTCAGAAATATGACAACTATATAGACTATACAGGGAACATAGTCTTGTGTTGTGATTGCATGGTGAGTATTTATCTTGCACTCATGAGGATTTGGCTGCCTGGGGAGCAATGTGGAATACTCACAATTATGCCCTGCATTTTTATTTTTCTTGTAAAATGGGCCCAGTTGTGCAGCCAACTTTGGATCTTTTCTCTATTTTAAATACGGGATGGAGGGGTAGGAATTATTTTTTGGAGGGCAAACTCCTTTTAGTACAGGCTTCCCCTGCTAGTAAGTGTTCTAGGAACCCATTGGCATCTGTGGACCAGTTAGCATTGTTGTGAGAGGCTGCGTTCGGCTTCAGTGAATGGTTTTTTTCATGATGGGTGATTTACACAAATGACATGTCCACAATGCGCTGAGTGTTAAGCAGTTTTTGACCAAAAAAGGCATGAGCCCTATCCCCACCCTCCCAATTTACCCAGTCTTGCCCTGCGTGACTTTTTTTTGGTTTGTTTCCCCGATTAAAAAAAAATTCTCAAAGGGAAGCATTTTGTCGACGTTGAAGAGGTTAAACAAAAAACAACAGAAGCACCAAAAGGCATCCAAAAGGATAAATTCAAAAACTGTTTTCAGTAGTGGAAAAAGCATTTCGATAGGTGTATTGCATCAAATGGAGAGCACTTTGAAGGTAACTGAAGTTTAAATATGCAAGAATAAATACACAATTTTTTATAAATTCCAAAACCTCATAGTACCCATGGACTCATAAATGTCCTGTATCCTCTGAAACAGAAACTGAATCTATTCAGTCCAGGCAGAACCAGTGTTTTCACTGATCAAGTTGCATAATGAGTGACTCTCCATGAATCTCTTACTTGCCTGAGTTATTATTACCATTGGGTTTTCTAAATTACCTTTCTCCTCCTGTCCAGCTGACCTCAAATTTTCTGTATGTTTGTCTGTTTGTTTTTCTTTCACCCCCTTGGAAGTACAATCAGAAATGCTGTGGGATTTACTTATATAGACTTAGGAAAACTACATCTCACATCTTTCCAAAACTAACCATGGGAACAAACAGTATTCTAAAGTCATTCTTTGGCTGCCTTCCGCGGAGCCTCTCTATTTACAATTTCGGTTTAATTTTAGAAAGTCTTTAGAACTGATGATTACATTCTTTATGCTTAACTTGACAGAAGTGTAGATTAACTGGTTTATTAATAACCACATTATTTTACGGTTATAATAAATACATTTAAATTGTAATTTTAAGCCAGTTTGTGAGTCAACCCCAAAGTCTTTACGTGCTGTTCCAAAGTATATCATCTGCTTCGAATTAAACTATAATTTGGCAATCCCCTCTAGTATATGGACAAAAAATTAGTTAGACAAATATAGCCTGGACATATAGCATTTCGGCAACAAGGAAATTATCTGTGGGCTTACACTCTCAACTTGCTTGATTCTTTTTGGTAGATTGAGTCCATGGGTACTATGAGTGAAAATAATAAAAACTTAAATACATGCTAAGAAACTTCTGACCAAAAGTGTAGAATTCATGATAAAAAAAAAAATCACTAGAATATAATGGAATTTACCTATTAAATGTCATAGATTATATTCTAGTGTATAATGTTTTTATAGGAGTTGACATATTTTTATAAGAAATGAGAAATCCAGAATAATTTAAAATGCCACTGGTTTTTTTTTGGCAAAAAGGGGATGTCAAAATGAATTCTGGAAATTAGCTTTAGGGGCTTCAAAGCTTCATGTTATCTATGATGTTCTTTATCTTTAATGGCCTGACATAGCTGGAAATGTTTAGTCTAACTGGGTTCAAATAGCTTACTGTAGGAAAGTTATTTTTCCAGGCTCAGTAATATCTTGAATTATTGAGAATTTTTTCGAAAAATTTTTGCCAAGAGATAAATATTGTCAGTTGAAGAGTTGTAGTAGACCATGTCTATGAAAAGCTAAATTAATCTAGCAATTTTTTAAGAATAATAATCCTAATTTTTCCTAAGTATATGGATGTCAGGGAGACCTTGTTCCTATTGGTTTGTCTGTCACAAGATGCTATAATAGCCCTGTGTGATTGGGGAGCAGGGAAAGATTGTCAGGAAGTGTCATATCTACCGCCACAAAACAAGAAATCTCAATATCCTTGATCCTGCCTCATCTGGGAAAGAACAAAGGGCCTTCTAGAAAACTTTGCATAATTGGTTCAGGATCACAATATTCCATAGTTCAGAGTCACTAACACAAGGGAAAAGGAATAGCTTCTTTACCTATCTATGTATTTACCTATCTATCCATCCATCTGTATCTATCTACCTACCTGCCAATCTATCATCTATCTATCTGTCTGTCTGTCTGCCTGCCTATCTATTTTCTATCTCTATCTGTTAATCTATCGATCTATTTTCTATCTGCCTATCTATCTACCTTATACAGTTTCCTGTTACGAGCCCATCTCCATTCTAAGTGTTTGAAGCATGAACTCACAGGTGAGGGAGGGACATTCACAATGCGAATAAACACCGTTTTCTATTTGTAGCCTAAAAAAAAAAAAACCAATGGTAACATACCACAATTTTTTAAAAGAGCTATGGTCACAACATCATCATGAACTATGCAAGTCAGGAAGACATGGGAGTTTAAACCCAGAGTCCCTTCAACAATTCTTGAAATATTAGGAGGCCCTCCTTTCTGCCATGAGCATAATACATTGTCAGTTCTCTGACAAAGTACTAGACAGCTTCTGGGAATCGCTTATCAGGAACACCTGGGAGAGTCAGAGGCATAAATGAAATCCAAATTTTCCTACTTTGATTTATTGATCAATGCACCTTATAGGGAGTGGTGGAATTCATTGGTTATTTTGGGAAGTTCCTCCGATATTCAAAAGAAGACAACATATGTCCATTTTTAAAATCGTTTTAGTAAGTATACTGTGAGTCCCAATCTCAAAGATGCCCTAAAGTTACAACTGAAATCAGTGATTATTTCTTTGTCTGCAGCTTATTTTTTTTCTCCAGTCCTCTAAGATGGGTTTTATTTTCTCCTTAATGATCTCCCTTGATTGACACTTCCTAGAAGGGATGGATCCTCTTAAACATTGTGAAGTAAAGTATAAATTATTTTACTGTAATGACCACTGAACTTCTCAGAGACTAGAATGATGGTGGGGTCATTAGACAGGACTCAGGATGTCAATTTGGAAAACAACCAGGACTAGAAAAAACGATCTCATTAACAAATAATAATCATGACCAGCAATACTGTTTTCTTGCATTTGCATTCAGATGAGATTTTTTAAGTAGTAGTAAAAAAAAAAAAAAAACAATAACTAAAATACTTTAAAAAGTAGAAGTTACAAAGGTAAGACTGGGCTTCAAAGTAGACTTATTCATGTACCCCAAGGCTGCAAATAAATTTATAGAATAAAACTTTCCGTGATGATAGAGAAGTTTTATGAACTGTACAGTCCACTACTGTAGCCACTAGTCACACGTGGCTCTTAAAAATTTGGTATGTGGCTAGTGGGATCAAGGAACTGAATTTTTCATTTTATTTAAAGTGTAACTGTACATTGTCACGTGCCTAGTAGCTACCGTATTGAACAGGGCAGTCCTACTGATTATTTTTCTGAAATTTTAAATCATAACTACTTCTAAATGATCACAACGTTTTACCCTGAGGAAAAAATTTTGTAAATTTTAAACTACATGCTGTATAACATAATACTTGAAATTATAAGAACTAAAAAAAGGAGATGCCTCATTAGATATATGCATTTCCACAGTTACATCTGACACTATGCTGTAGCATTTTAAATAGCTTTCCCACTGACATTGGGCATTTTTAATTTTAAAATAGTGTGATTTTAGCTAAAACATGACCAAGTATGACTCTGTCAATGTTAAAATACTTTCAACCTGAAGTTTTATTTATTTACTGAGAAGGTACTTTTTTTTGTCTTTTGAGTCGGAGTCTCGCTCTGTCGCCCAGACTGGAGTGCAGGGGCCGCTCCCGGCCACCGCAGCCTCCACCTGCTGGGCTCCGGCGATCCTCCCGCCTCAGCCTTCCAAGTAGCCAGAACTACATGTGCACGCCACCACGCCTGGCTAGTGTTTTGATTCATTGTAGAGATGAGGTCTCGCCAAGATGCCCGGGCGGGTTTCAAACCCGCGGGCTCAGGCAATCCACTCACCTCGGCCTCTGAAAGCGCGGGATCACAGGCAGAGTCACTGAGCCCGGCTGGTAATTACTTTCTTTCTTTTTTTTTTGAGTTGGAGTCTCACTCGGTGGCCCAGACTGGAGTGCAGGGGCCGCTCCCAGCCTCGACCTGCTGGGCTCCGGCAATCCTTCCGCCTCAGCCTTCCGAGTAGCTGGAATGACAGGCATGCGCTACCACGCCCGGCTGATTTTTTGATTTATTGTAGAGATGAGGTCTCGCTGCCCAGGCGGGTCTCGAACCCGCGGACGGTACTTACTTTCTTTAGGGGTGCCCATTGCTTCCTCCTTCCCCCTTCCCTCTCTTCCACCTGGCATTCAGATCCATGCACAGGAAGGGGACTAGAGGATAGATGCCTACTACATGAAGTGTGGCCTATTCAGAATTTCTCCCCTTTTCTGTGAAACACGGGACCAAACTCCTGGGTCCATCCAGCTTACTGGTCTGGCTCCTTTCCCCAAAGCGGGCTTGTCTAGAAGCCGCCTCCGTCTCTCCTGCAAACTAGTTTCCAGCAGGTCAGACTCCCCAGTTTGTCAGACATGTCCAGATGTTTTGGAACACGAGATCTATGTGGATTCGACTGAAGCTGGGAAACCCACTATTCCTCTCGGTTGCACCCTAAGGCCTCTCGGAGAGGAATAGGGGTAGAAACCTGTAGGTAGAGCCATCTTGTGCTAAGACCATCTAGGCCACCTTTCATCACTCCAGATCCCGGCTACTGTGGAATTCTGTTCTGTCAACAGAACACGAGACGGGGTAAGGCAAAGGGAGGAATAGTTTTACTGGAACGTACAAATGACAGGGCCAGAAAGGAATACCTATATAATAGTAGGTTCACAAATGTTTGCTGAATTAATGACAGTCGCTTTTATGATGTCATAGTTCCTTTTGGATGATAGTGTACACTCTGCCATTCTAAACTTCTTTTACCCTAAAACCCCACATGTGATGCCCTAATGGATATATGTACAGATTTTAATAAAATCGCCTCAACATTTGTGGGAAAGTAAGGTGGATACCTACAAACGATTTTTCCTTTTGGCATGATATTTATTAAAAGGAAAAAAAAAAAATTCCTTACATTTGTGATGGTAGTTCCCAGTTTCCAGAAGTTCAAAAAAATCATCATGTTTCTCATATCCAGTAAGCTGATCTCTTAAAACTCTATTTGAAGCAGAAATAGATACAATCAAATGTTTATCTAGAAAGTTTATCTTGTAAAGGGTTATATGTCAGTGGCGCAAAACGACGACTGTACATTCCCTCCTTTATCTAAGACAAGATTTATGTAAAATTCAGCATAAGGATCAAAAAAACACTAAGACTTTGGAAGTGATTAAATGTTTTGGAACTTGATAGAGACTTTGGTTTCAAAACACTGTGAATGCACTAAATGCCACTGCATGGTATACTTTAAAACTGTTGATAAATTTCACCTCCATTAAAAACACCAAAACAAGATGTGCCCAGAGTTAAAACTATTCTGTATTCTAAATACAGCAACATTTCTCATCTCTCCAATAAAATACTGGGAGGTATTTCACTAATATAATCAGTAGCAGTCAAAGTATAAAATTTGTGAAGACCAATGTATATATAAATTAGTACTATTTCAAGATTAATCTTAGAATAATATCACTCACATATTTGCATTTTAATATGTTCTCTCTAGTGGTAGAAAAAGGGTATATTATAGCAGGTACTGGGTATAATTGCATACAATCTGCAGTCTGTTTCACTCAACCAGTCATCTTAGGGGTAGAACTCTACAGGCATACCTTCAGAGCGGTGGAATATTTTATAATTATTACTGTGCCTTTTAGCTTATTTATTTATTTATTTATTTCTGAGCTCATTTTCATTTTACCCATGGATAAATAGCTAATAGGAAGAAGGAAGAAATAGATGAAGCAGGGTGATTAGAGCACATTGCCTTTCAGGGATAATAATGCTAGAGTATATCTACAAAGACAAAACAATTTTATAAATCATATTAGTAGGCAAATTAATGATGCAAGTAAAATTGACCACAATATTCTTCGTATTGATAATTGGGTTTAAAAAAAATCTACAAACTCAATATATTCTCATTTCAACCATGAAAATTAATTATTTTGCTTATTATTTTACAGAACCTACTTGTCTTTATTAATATGATCTGGGAAGAAATCAAGTTTTATAAGAAGAAAGTAAAATCCAACATTTTCTTTTAGATGCATATAGCCATACTTATTGTTTTCACGTAAGCTGTTTTGAAAACTTTAAACAAATAATTTGGTGATTCATGTGCTTACAAAATATTTCTTGTACATGTCATGCCCAAGGGAAAAATGTCTGTAGGTATCCACCTTACTTTCCCACAAATGTTGAAGTGGTTTTATTAAAACCTGCATGTGTTCGTTCGTGCATCATATGTGTGGTTTTAGGGTGAAAGAGAGATTTAGAAAGGCAGCGTTTACACCATCATCTGAAAGGAAATACAAAATAATATATGTGATTTTCCTTAATTCAGCCAGCGTGTTGACCAATAATTATATAACCATTCCTTTCTGGCCTTGTCATTTGCATGTTCCAGTAACCCTGTTTCTCCCCTTTGCCTTTTGAAACCTTACACCCTGTCCTCTTTTTCCCATCATCCTCCGCCTTTCTCCCAAAGCCCTAATTTTATCCATTGTTCCCAGCTCAGTCATGCTCTTAAGGGGAAGCCATAAGCCAAACTCAAGATGGTGGCTCTTGCCTGATCAATGTCAACCATGGGAGTGTCGTTTATGTCCCAAGTGATTGGTTTGAGCATTGCCATGTGACACGATTACAGCCAATGAAAAGGAGAGGAGGTCAGCTGAGTGGTTCTGGGGAGAGATTTCCACAAACTTCAAATGGGACATTTGAAGAGAGAGGCATCTTTCCTTTTCTGCCTTTGAATTGTCTGCTTATCCTGGCCAAAGTTGGGGCAGCAACTTCAGCAGCATAGGGGGCGGTGGGGTGCAAGCTTTAGAGCCTCTAACAAGACAAATATGCCCGAAGCAGGTATTAAAACAGAGATTGGGGTACAATGTGATTATTTGGGTCCATATCTATGAAAGGAAGTGGGAAGCAGGATGGGGTCAAGAGAGAAGTTGAGTCGAATGCAACTCCAATAAAGTCTCAGCCAACCACACAGGTTGCTGTTTTGAACCAGTATCGTCCATAGAGGATGTCCTGCTTTGGGCTGAAATCCACCTCACTCAGTCATCTGAAAGAAGAGCATGACCAAGGCAGCTCTCTGCAACTGAGACACACACACACACACACACACACACACACACACACACACACACACACACACACACACACACACAAAAGCTGACAGCTGAGGTGGCCTGTTGACCTTACTCCTCAAAGCTGAGCACCTAGAACTTCCCTAAAAGGGGGTCTAGGCAGCACATCTCACTGTCTGCAAAGGGATATAAGCCAGTCCACCGAGAATTTAACGTGGAAAGGTGTTCATGTCGCTGGTCTACTGTATTAACCAGCCCTGGAAATTGCCTACCTCCAGGCTTCTTGTTATGTGAAAGCAGAAAGCTTCAGGGTTTGTTAAAATGTCTGTGATTTTTGCAGCAGGCAGCATCTTACTCGACATGCTGCAATTTGCATCAAGGTTCTTTTTGACGTTCACAGACTTTTGCAGAAGTTTGGAACAAACGTCTTCAGCTTGACCTCAGAATCTTTCTTCAGGCATAATTCTATAACTTCCTCTTCTATTGTACCTGCTGTGGTCAAGGGATGCTGCCTATTTTTGGCAATTTCCTTCCCAGGAGAAGGGGCCTAGGCCCCATGCCGGGCCTTGTGTATGTGCTGGGAAAAGGGGGAAGGATGGGTAAATTCCTACCTTAAGGAACTCACAGGGCATAAGGAAAATCCTGTTTTTACTTGAGTAATAAATAGAAGTTGCTAGAGTCAATAAGTACCTTTCGAATGAGGCAATCTGTGGGCCTCATCTCCCTACCTTGAATTTAATTTTACTCACTAGTTAACCGAATTCTCATAAAGTATATATTCAAGATCTGAATCCCCCATTAGCTTTGCAAAAAGCCCAGTATCTCACTAAGCCAGCCTCAGGTTTCTCTTTCATAAAATGAGATTTTTTTTTTTCTAGACCAGATCATCTCTGGGGTCCCTTCTAACTTGAAGATCCTACAATTCGATGAGCCATGTGTTCATTTCTGTTTATGACTTTCTGTTTCCTGAAGTACATTTTCAATAACAGCCCCCAAATAATAGCCATCCCGCCACTTTCTGCTTAAATCTCCCCTTTCACCCGATGTCACCCTGGGGGCCTCTGAACACCTCAGTGGAGCCACAGACACAAGGGAAGCTGACAGACAGCTCCCTCCTGAGCCATCTTCCACTAAAATGCCTAATCATATCTGCTGTGTGCAAGCAGCCATCCAGCCTCAGGCACAAAACAGAGGATAGCAATAAAGCATTCCCTAGTGATGTCTGTGTTCCAGCAGTCTGTGAGCAGTAGGAGAGTTTATTGCAGAATCTTTGGGGAACCAACTGAAGGAGACCCCTGTGCATTTTATTAAAAAGGAAGCCACAGATTTTTTAAAAATAGCCAATTATTCTTGATCTAGAAAATAAAAGTGTATTTATATTGGTTTGATTTCTTTTTTTAACCCATGACTTCCAAGGAAAGCACTCAACTTTCTTAGACACAGGAGGACCTCGCCTCCCAGCCCCCAGTCCCACCAAAAATACAATCGATCAACAAGGCTTGGTCCTATCAATGGGCAACTCATAAAAGAAGGTATCTTAGTGGCCAATAAGTCTATGTAAAGATACTCAACTTCATGAATACTCAAGGAGATGCAAATTAAATGCCACCATAATAAGATTCCACCATAAAGTCACAAGACATGGCTGCAATGTAAAAGATGAACAATAGTAAGCGTGTGTGAGGAACAGTGTTGGTGGGACTCGAATTGGAGCAATCACTTTGGAAAATAATGCAACTGATTCTAATAAAGTTCACATATGCGTCCTTATAACACAGTCAACCCTAGGTATATTCCCTAACGACATGGGAAGACATATTCAGTAAAACCACTTGTAAATGAATGTTGTGAGCAGATCGTTTCATAATAGTCAAGCGCTGGAAACAACCCAATAGTCTAGTAAGAGGAGAAAGAAATGAGGTCCTGATACATGGGTGAATGCATGCTCGAAACATTGTGTTGAGCAAAAGAAGCCAGACACAAAAGATGATGTACCATATGACACTATTTATATGATGTTTAAGAATAGACAAAATGAATCTCTGGCTATCAAAGACTAATAGTTACCTCTTGGTGGGGTGCAGGACTATAGGAAGCGGCACAAGGGATCTTTCCAGGATACTGAAATCTTTCTCCATTTTTCTCTGGGTGGTGACTACACAAACATGTACATCTGTAAAACTTCACTGAGCTATAACAACATTTGTGCAATTCTTTCTATGTAAATATACTGCAATGACTATTTTTAAACACTTGATTGATTCAATAAGGATAGAAGAGGCCAGATTTGTTTCTTCATGTAGACCCTATGCTGAAAATATCGATTTTCTCCGCCATCATTCCAGACAAGCAGGACCCTATTAACACCATCTCACAATAAAGGGACACTCACAGCCCCGAATGACTGAAATTTAATGGAGAGGTAAAAGGCAGCACCACCTGCACAAACAGCTTCCATGCATCAAAATCTGTCTACGTACCACACACACTGTATGTCATGATTTTTCATTCTCAAAACCATCCTGCAAGGCAGATACTATTAGCCATATTTTCTAGAGGAGAAAACTGATGCTCCCAGCAGTTAAGAAACTTTCTCAATTTAACACAACCACTAAGTGGTACACCCGGGACTCAGAGGGAGTTTGATTTGGATACAAATCTCAGATCTTTTAAATTTGGCCTGCCCCTTTTAATGGGAGAAGTGCTGGAGGACACACAGCCCACCAGGAGATGTGTCTTTACATGTTCCCTTTGCTATTTTGAGGATGGTTTCACTGGCCCTAGATAAGGACAGAGCAGGTCAGAGTGTAGGCACCTCAAGGTGTGAGAGAAAGCTCTCTCGTATGAAGTGAGAAGAAGTTAATGAATCGCCCAGGCTCCTGCTGGGAAAACATGGCCTTCACACCTGTTCAGAGGGAAAATGAACTACGAAGCCACACACACACACACACACGTAAAGTTTAAATCTTTATGAATCTGCTACTCGATGACTTTACAGAACATATTTTTATTTTCATTTTAAAAATATGACAACACTATTTCCACTTATAATTCTTATTTCTCTCCACTCCAGGCTGCCAAGCATTCAAATCAAGAAACTTTTATCCTTGAAATTGTTTCAAACCAAATAGTTCCTTGGGGATGAATAGCTGTGATTAAACCTGGTGATTGTTATGAACTGTCTGAAAAGGCCACTGAAATGAAGACCATTATACTACCAATTTCTGCTGTTCTACTCTTTGGAACAACTATTTTTAAAATTATTATTAAAAACATATTGAAGTGGTATAATTACAAACCCAGAGGAAAAATACTGAAGGCAAAACATACCAAGGTACCCACTGTAATTTGAATACACCACTGCCACTCATATATATGTGCTAGAAAATGCATAATAAAAGACTTGAATTTTTAAAGTAAGATTTTTAGTCTTTTGGTTATTATCTGATGCTTAGCAAACCCCATGGTAATAAGGAGCTCAAATTGAGTGCTAACAATGTCTTGTGGCTTAAAAAAGCACAATAACAAAATACACAAAAACATATCAAAAACTTCATGCAAACAAATATACACTCATCATGCTTAGCTCACTAAAAGTCCCATGAACTAAGACTGTGAATATAAACCTGTCCCAGTCACATATGAACTATGATAAAATACCATCAACTGTGTGGCTTATGAATAATAGAATTTTGGCTGGGCTCAGTGGCTCAGCCAGTAATTCCAGCACCTTGAGAGGCTGAGGTGAGTGGATTGCCTTAGCCCAGGGGTTTGAGACCAGCTCAGGCAACTTGGCGAGACCTCGACTCTACAATACATAAAAAAAATAGCTGGGCATGGTTTCGTGCACCTGTAGTTCCAGCTGAGGTGGAAGGATCACCAGCACCCAGCAGGTTAACACTGGAGTAGCCTTGAGTGGCCATGAGTATCATCCAGCCTGGACTCAAAAAAAACAAAAAATAAAATAAATAAAAATAAAATAAAATAAATAATAGAAATTTTTTTCTCATGGTTCTGGAGGCTGGGAAGTCCAAGGTTGAGGCATCAGCAGATTCAATGCCTGATGAGGCTCTGTTTCCTCATAGAGTGTCTTCTCACTCTAACCTCATTGGAACAGTAAGAGGAAGAGCCTTTCTCAGACCTCCTACAAGGGCACTAAGCCTATCAGGAGGATTCAGCCCTCAGGATCTATTCACCCTCCTGACCACCACCCACCTCCTAATACCATAACTTTGGGAATTAGAAGTTTAGCATATGAGGGCAACCCCTTCAGGTCCCCTCCCACTGTGGGAGATTTTCTGTCCTCTTAATAAATCCTGCTTTCTCAAAAAAAAAAAAAAAGTTTAACATATGAATTTTGAAGAAGGGGAAGGGACACACTCAGGACATAACAGAGCCAAACATGGCCAAAGGAAAATTATCTAAATGAGCACATCCTCCCATCAGACAAGTTCATACAAATCAAGTTCATACAAATCAGACAAGTTCATATAAATTCTAATTATTTCTTGGAAGTACTGGATGACTAACCAATGTCGATTTATCATCTCAAAAAGAAATTGGATAAACTGCTTCAAAAATGTAGCTCATGAGAGACCTCTGCCATTTACCAGATTTGTGATCTTGAGCAAGTCTCTTAGTGTATTAAAGACTCAGTTGTGTGACTGGGCATGGTGGCTCATGCCTGTCATCCCAGCACTTTGGGAGGTAGAGACGAGAGGATTGCCTGAGCCCTGGGGTTTGAGACCAATCTGAGCAGCTTGATGAGACCTCATCTCTACAATTAAAAAAGAAAAATGGTATTGGTATAACAAGCATATAGTCAAATGGAACAGGATAGAGACTCTGGACGCAAAAACCTCAGTTTCTCAACTAACTCATCTTTGGCAAAGTCTCCAACAACAACCACTGGGGAGAGAGAACCTATTCAGTAAATGGTGCTGGATAAACTGGCTGATCACATACAGAAGATTGAAACATATCACCATACACAAAAATTAACTCTAAATGGATCAAAGACCTAAACGTAAAATCTCAAACTATAAGAATTTTAGAAAATGCAGGACACACCCTTATGGAAATTGGAACTGGCAACCAATTCCTGATCAGAATCCTAAGTGCCCATATCATAAAAAATAAGATAGGCAAGTAGTACCTTATCAAACTGACGAGCTTCTGCAAAGCAAAAGAAACCATCAAGAGAGCAGGAAGACAGCCCACAGAATGGGAAAAAATATTTGCCAACTGTATATCTGACAAAGGCCTAACATCTAGGATCTACAAGGAACTCAAATGTACCAAAAATAAAAAAACAAACAGCCCCATTAAATATTGGGTAAAAGACATGAATAGACATTTCTCAAAAGAAGATATATAGCCAACAGACATACAAATCAAAACCACATTGAGATTCTACCTAACCCAGTAAGAATGGTCATCACTAACAAAACAAACAATAAAAGATGCTGGCGAGGATGTGGAGAAAAAGGAACACTTCTACACTGCTGGTGGGAAGGCAAACCAATGCAACCTCTCTGGAAGATAGTGTGGTGATTTCTGAAAGAACTAGAAATTGACCTTCCATATGATCCAACTATCCCCCTATTGGGAATATACCCAGAGTAACTCAAACCATTCTACAAAAAGGATACCTGTACACACATGTTTGTTGCAGCTCTATTCACAATAGCAAAAACATGGAACCAACCATGCTGCCCATCAAAACTGGACTGGATAAAAAAAAATGTGGTACAAATACACAATGGAATATTATGTAGTCATAAAAGGTAATCATATGGACTTCACAGCAACTTGAATGAATTTAGGGTCAGTCATACTCAGTGATCTATCACAGAAACAAAGAACAGAGTACCACATGTTCTCAAACATAAGTGAACCTTGAACAATTATCATAATACTATAAGAAAGGGATTGGCAGTAGTAGGAAACTGCCAGGGGAGGGGGGTGGGATTGGCAGTTGAGGGAAACTGCTGGGGGAGGGAGGGGCACACCTCATCAACAGGGGTACCTGCAAAATCAACGTCTGTATACCTAACCCTGAACTGTACACTACATCTTAAAATAAAAATGAAAATAAAGAAAAGAAAATTAGCCAGGCAAGATGGTGCATACCTACAGTTTCAGCTACTTGGAAGTCTGAGGCAGAAGGATAACCTGAGACCAGCAAATTGAGGGTGAGGTGGTTGTGAGCGTGCCACTGCACTCTAACCTGGGCAACAGAGTAAAACTCTGACTCAAAAAATAAAAAAAGACTCACTTGTCTTATCTACCTAAAAAAACATGGTAGTGAAGATGAAGCAGATTAAATATATGCAAAGATAAAAGCAAATGAATGTTATAGCTATGCTTGCTAAGAGTAAGAATGCTTTGTTCCACCAAGAGCTGAAGACAAGTTTTGGAACAGAAAATACTGAAGCCAACTCCCTATGGAGTTGCACCCGAGGCTGATGACAAAATAACCATTTTCTTCATCTGAGAATAGCCTTCATCTCCTAGGACCACTTGATCTTTGAACTTCCAGACACTTGAGGTAAACTTGAGTAAAATAGGTATTTACTTATCCTTGAAAACAAATCAGGAGACTTAAATAAAATATAAATCTATCCTTCACACTGTGACCTTCCACTTAGAATTTTTTTTAAACCCAGTCCACTTAGAATTTTTTTTTTTTTTTGAGTTGGAGTCTCACTCTGTCGCCCAGACTGAAGTGCAGTGGCCACTTCCGGCCACTGCAGCCTTGACCTGCTGGGTTCCAGCGATCCTTCCGCCTCAGTCTTCCAAGTAACTGGAACTACAGGCGTGCGCTACCACGCCCAGATAATTTTTGATTTATTGTAGAGATGAGGTCTCGCCAAATTGAATTTGAATTGCATTTTTAGACCAGGTGAAGTGGCTCACAACAGTAATCCCTGTATTTTGGGAGGCAGAGGTGAGAGGATAGCCTGAGCTCAGGGGTTTGAGACCAACTTGGGCTACTTGGAGAGACCTCACCTCTACAATAAGTCAAGAAAAATTAGCAGGGCATGGTGCCACACACCTGTAGTTCCAGCTATTTGGAAGGCTGAGATGGAAGGATGACCTGAGCCCAGCAGGTCGAGGTTATGGTGACTGTGAGCATGCCACTGCACTCCAACCTGGGTGGCAGAGTGAGACTCTGATTCAAAAAAAGAATAGTAATAATTTTAATTGCATTTTTGTACTGTATTTTAAGTGGACATCATTTACAGCTGGCTGGAATCTGACCAGGCAAATTGCTAGTTTCCAAAATCCTACCAAAAAGTTTATTCTTCCAAAGACTCTGGAGCAATTCAGTATGTCCAATATGCCTAAATAAGAACACAAGGTGTATGTTGATTGGTAAATCAAGTATTTTACTATTAACTTGTCTTCTCTTTCGAGTTTTTTACCCTATCTTTGGCAAAGTTACTATGCAGCACTTTTTCTCTCTGTGGGCCACTATGGGGTTTCATCTTTTTTAGACAATCTCTTTGGTCTCTCCTATGTGATCAGCATATTTCATGACATAAAAACACCTGAATCTGAACCCAAAGGCACCACCTCCCACAGATCTAAGCAGCCACCCACATGGAGACAAGGAGACATTAAAAATAAGCCTACCATACCCAGCTGGCCTGGCTCCTGCAAGGTACGGGAACAAAGTGTTCACAAAACACTGACAATTGCAGCCATCCATTTTCAGGCCAGTTGACACTTGCAATCATCTCACAGATCAACGGCTATACAAGGACAGACTGAAACCCTTCACTGGGTTGGAAAACAAACCTTCTGCAGCCCTCCCTTCCAAACAGGCCCACAGGCTAGACTCACGGAGCCCAGGCTAGATAAGCACAGGTTACCATGGCTGAGAAAGTCGGGGTCATTCCAATGTCAGTGGCTCGTTAGCATGACTAGAAATAAAGGAAACTTGACCAAATTTAGGTGACTCTTCTTTGGTGGCTAACGTGGCTGCCACTGCTACTTTTGACCACCGCATATCCTGCCCGAAGGTGAGAACATAGCTCTCACCTCTCCGATGACTGGCTTGCATCTCTATTTATTAATTCTCTTGGTGGCCCAGGAAGGGATATCATGAAGACAGGCTGTTGGGGGAAAACTGCTTCAGGGTATGAGTCACTGGTAAAGCAGTCTATGTTTAGTTGTTTTCATCTGAGAACCTCAGCATTTCTGGTAAGAACCTGGTCCTTTTCCCTGAGAGCCTATTGATCACACAGTGAGGAATAAATCTTCTGCTGGGGTCAAGAGGACTGAACGAAACCCTCACATGGCTCAGGAATTTTCTGACATCATTTTACAATGGATAATGGGAGAGAAACTCTATACTCCATAAAGGTATTAGGTTCCTATTGCTGCTGTAACAAATTATCTGAAATTTAACAACTGTAAGACAACACAAATATACTTCTGAAAGTAACAAGTCCAAACTCAGTCTCAGTGGGCTAAACCAAGGCACTGTCAGAGCTCTGGTTCTTCTGGAGGCTCTAAGAGAAAATCATGCCTTTCTTTTCCTGGCTTCTAGGGACTGTTCTCATTTCGTGGCATCTGGTCATGCATTGCATCACCTTTTCTCTCTCTACAATATCCTCGCATTGTCTTCTGTCTTTGCCCCAGAGCCTCTTGCCTCCTTTTTGTAAGGACCCTTATCATTACATTGAGGTCACCTGGACAATCCAGGATATTCTCCCATCTAAAGATACTTAACTTAATCACATCTGCAAAGACCCTTTAGCCATGCAAGGTGACACATTCACAGATTCCAGGGATGAGGATATGGGCATCTTTGACAGGCTGTTATTCAACAGAGCAATCATCAACCCATCATAGGTGATTTTTATAAAAGTTGTTCTTATTAATTAAAATTACACAATTAAGTTTAAGAGAAAAAAATTTGCAGAATAGAAAAAAATATTTCATAGTAGACTACACTATACTAATGAATAGATTACATTTAGTTTTCATGTGGACCATCCTTAAGATTATGGAATAAACTGCCTGAGAATGATGTGTTTCTTTTACACAATGCTACGTTTTATTTGCTAATGCTTCAGGTAAGCTTTTTGCAGCTATATTCATAAGTGAGTTAACATAAAATGATCGTCCCCTTTATAATCCTGGTTGGGTTTTTATATTAAGGTAGTTTTACAATCTTAAAAAGAATAGAATTTATTTGGCAAATAATGTGATTGTCTGTTCCATGAAGACTTCGAAAGTGAAATTGTGAAGCTGATTGAACCTGATTAATTTTTTTGTGTGGGGTAAGAAAAGGAGGGGAAGAGAGAACAGGAAACTTGAGTCATCAGTCTTCCAGCATTTTGGTCTTACGATCTCTTTACATGTTTATAAATTCAAAAAGTTTCTGTTTATGCCAGTGAGATATATATATATATAAATATATATAATGTACATATAAAATATTAATTTCAGTCAGAGACTATCACTTATATAATACTGATTTCCTGGAATGTGTTGAGAACCCTTTTGTGGCTTTGTGATAAATAAGTTTATACAAGTATCTGTTGGGTATAGGTTTTTAAAATACATTTATTAATTTAAACTTATTAATTTGACTGTTCCATATGTTCCTGACAAATACTCTTATCAGTTTCTGCCTTATTTGTTTCTGAAAGAACTATGCTGAATTCTCTCAAGGTATAATTATTTTCATTTTATATCTCATAAATCCTGGGTAGGTTGTGAAACACACAAAAGTCTTGAGAGTTTCATATTCTCAGCAGACTGATCCTTTTAACATAAGTAGTGGCCCTTTCTATCTCTTTCATTTTTCTGGTTCCTTTATACTTGACATTTCAGCTATTTTATTTTCAACATTTCTCTAGCCTTAGATTTTAGCTTTTGCTTTTATTAACTGCATATATATGGCTATTTTAAAATAGTATTTATTGCTCTCTTTGCTTTAATAGGTGGACTTAGTAATTTTACTTTTATTGTATTATTGATATATCTGATCTTGACTGTATCTCCAAGTAGTTATTGTAGCCCAAGTTGCATACAGACACACATGCCCCATTTCTGGGGCTCGGGTTTTCATTTGCATGTCTCCTGCTATTAGTATCCAAACTTCATATAACATATATACTTCTCAGTGCAAGGACTTTGCCCAATAGTTATAAAGAATACAATTATATTTGCATTCACAATAAGTGTACAATGTTTTTATCAAAATTATGTAAGGGGAAAGTCTTGAATTGTATTTCAAACACATTAAATAGAATGACCTTATTATCACTGTAGATGTTCTGAAAAGTGTTCAGAATGTCAAGAAAGGAGGTGCACAACTTGGATGTCAACAATAACAGAACACGCATCATGAGAGGTAACCTGTACTTGTCACTGCATAGCTGACAACTCTTTGTTATCAACCATATGAAAGTTTAAAAGTGATGTGTATGATATTGTTTGTAATTTATAAGCACGTTGCTGTACTGTGTATGTTTCAGGAAATTAATGATGATAAATTTTCAGTAACACACTAAAACTTCTTTCCATTTAAAAAGGGAGGAAATAGGTTTCCAATTAGCAAGCTGCCCACATTTGGGGCAAAACATCTGATTTTCAGTGACAGATTACTGACATTATATGACAGATGCCTATATTCTGTCCTGACATTTTAACCATTCCAAATGGCTTTGTGTTGCACTCGCTGCATTCATGTTTTTTTTAAATCCACCAAAGTGACAGCACCCAAAAATATTTCCTCTCTGACTTCTGACCTCTGCTATTTGTTTTAACAAATCTTACTGTATTTTTATCTTACCTAGTTTAGTCAGGCACATTGAAAAGGAGAATCTAAGTTTTCATGTAGGAAATTTAAACAAAAGAAGCTGAGATTGCAAAAGAGAAATGTGAATAAGAGGAATTTATAAAAATAAATTTAATATTTTTGTTATATGATACATGGATTTTAAAATGTTCTCATTACAACTATAATAAATCAGCACAAATATGATACAAATTTGATTTTAGATGTAATGCCAGGCAAAGATGATGATAGAGTTTCAAATATTGATGGTAGACTGCCTTGACAATAAGACTGAATAGCTTCATGAACTTGAGGAAGAGGAAGTAGATTGTTGCACTTGAAGATGGAGAGTCTGTGCCATTTAAGACTAGATCCCATCCCATGGCTTGAGGGTTGCCCCATGGGCATTAGCCACCCACCACCTATATTCATCAACAGCTTCCCATCTGGCAATGCCAGGGAGAGTACCAGCGTGCAAGGCACTGTCTTCCCATGCAGGTGAATTCAGGTGGCCTGAAGGGACACAAACTAGAGCATCCATATTGTGTTACAGTCTGTATGCTGGTCACCTGACTATGAATACTCCCCTCACTGTCTGCTTATTATGTGTGCACTTTTATGTACATATAATACACTTCAACAAAGGAGTTTATTTAAATATTTTTCAAAGGAAATGTATGCACTATGAATGGGATGTGATTCCAGAAAAATAATAATGCCTCACACAGTGGTCAAACCCATTCCTCAACTACTTGGCTTGAGTTTCAAAGCGTGTTCTCCAAATTGTGGAGAACAATGCTGGCCATGCCATTCAACTCAAACTTTTAAGAATAATTATTCAAGACGGGCTCGGTGGCTCAGCCTGTAATCTCGCGCTTTGGGAGGCTGAGGTGAGTAGACTGCCTGAGCCCGCGGGTTCGAGACCCACCTGGGCAACTTGGGAAGACCTCATCTCTACAATAAATCAAAAAATTAGCTGGGCGTGGTAGCGCGCGCCTGTAGTTCCAGCTACTTGGAAGGCTGAGGCGGAAGGATCGCCGGAGCCCAGCAGGTTGAGGTTGCAGTAGCCAAAAGCAGCCACTGCACTCCAGTCTAGGTGACAGAGTGAGACTCCAATTCAAAAAAAAAAAAAAGAATAATTATTCATTTGGTCACCCCCTCTCTCCCTTGTTCATCAAGTACTGACTGAACTTAGTTGGTCAAGAGCTGTGCATGATCGTGGCAACAAAATGATGAGCAAGGGCCATTGTCTTACTAGACTCTGTTGTGGCCATGTGCTCTTTGACTAATGGCTGTCGCCATGTTTTTTTAAGCTTTGGCGCCCTCCCCTCCCGTGAGAAGGTGAATCCCTTCTTTCTCTCTCTCTCTCTCCAATTTACTTTCTAAATAAACTATATTTTCTAATCTAAATGATGAGCACATTCTTTCCCTGAAGTCACAGAGTTCATAGACTAGTAAAGAGGACAGATATATCACCAATTAAAATGACAGAGAGTCCAGGAGTGGTGGCTTACCCCTGTAATTCCAACACTTTGAGAGGCTAAGGCAAGAGGATTGCCTGAGCCCAGGGGACCGATAACGCCTGGGCAACTTGGCAAGACCTCGTCTCTACAATAAATAAAAAAATTAGCTGGGCATGGTGGTGCATGGCAGTTGTCTCACCCTGGGAGGCTGAGACAGAAGGATTGCCTGAGCCCAGGAGGCCACGGCTGCCAGTCACTGTGAGCGTGGCACTACACTCCAGCCTGGTGGGCAGAGTGAGACTTGACTCAATACATAAACAACAAAACTAACAGGGAGTTAAGAAATAAAACAGCAGCATAAGCAAAGTTCTCTGAGCATCAATTTTGTCTAAGGAGTTTGGAAATGGCATTGCAGAGGCACTCAAAGGAGAAGTAGGAGTTTAATGAGATTTAAAAATAAAAACGGGGAAAGAAATGCAAACAAAGGTATGAAGCTTCATGGTGTCTTCAGTGAACAGGGACATCGTCAGGATGAGCAAATTGTGTGGTGGTGTGGGAGGTGGGAAAAGAGGAACAGGGCCCATGGAGTGGGCAGGGTCAGAAGGGAAGAGGTCTCAAATCATGCGTTTCTGTGATTGGAATCTAGTGTGTAGATACAGCAAAATCCAGAAAAGTGGAGGGTGAATAGGAGTGAAGAGAGATGGTAGACAATGAGACTGGAGACACTATTGAAACATTTCAAGGAAGGGCAGTTGGGGCAAAAGTTAGGGATGTTTACAGGTAATATCTTTATAAATGTGTACGTTTCACCATTCAATGAGTAGTCCTACCCCAGACAGGATATAACGTGCTGTTCAAGCAATGAGCACCACTGTCAGAAAAATAAAGGTAGAAATGGCCCTCTTAGAAACCCAGAATATATCTCCAGAAGTGAGACAAGGCAAAGAAGCACAATTTAAACACCCTGATACAAAAACCTGTAAAACAATAAAAGAGAAAATGAGCAAATAAAATAGAGGTGAATGTGTAAGACACTGATAAGGTTGTTTCTAGTGGCCAAGGTATTAAATTAACAAAAAAGAAAATCAAACTTTTGTGTGGGAAAAGCAGAAAAGATTCTTGGTGCGAGCTTTTTTTTTTTTCTTTTTTACAAAAAAAGATCTAAAATATAATTTATAACAAGTTAAAGAGTACAAAGAACACAGGCCTCTGCAAAAAATTTCAAGGATGTCTAATTTGTAGGGATAAAATATATAGATTAAATAACAAAAGAAGTTATCCATTTTCTTGTGAAAGAAAAGTGAAACATCCAATATACAAAGTTATCTTTTAGGGAAAAAAATTAAGTAGATAGAGGAACTCTAGAGTGGAAAAAAGATGCTTAACAATGCTATCAAATCATAATAATTCACATAACTATTTGTATATTCAACAGGTATTTAATAAGCACTTTGATTTGCCAGGGACTGTCCCAGGGCTGTTGCCACAGCAGTGAAAAAAACGGATACAAATCCTCGTCCTCATGGAACACACATTCACATCCACTCCACAGTTGACTCACTCCTTACTGATCTAAAAGTCGGACTGATCTCACCCCCTGCCTGCACTCCCCAGTGTTGTGCCAGTATGACTCTACAATGTCCCCTCAGCACCCAACCCAATCCAGCCCTTCTTCCCTTCTCTGATCTCCTTTCCTTCTACCTAGGTCCTTGCTTTCAACAGTTCCACCCCTAGGATCTTCTTTATGTTCTTCAAACACATCATGCTTGTTTCTATTTTGGAGTTCTATCGCTGTTCTCTCTGCCTGGCGAGATGTGCCCCAGATATTCACATGATGCTCCCTCAGCCCTGCAGACTAAGCTCAGGTGTTCTCTCCTTGGTGACATTTTCAGCACTGCACTATCTCAGAGCACTTATCCCTGTAAGATGATTGTATCATCTCCTGTAAGTATTACAAAAGCGAGGACCACAACTATTTCATGCTGTCGTGGAGATGCCTGGGGCCTGTAAGTGCTTGATGAATAGCAGATGTTCAAAAAGAACTGTTTGGCCAGTGAACAAGTATGTGTGTGCATGGTTTTGTGGGAGCAGGTTACTTGACTATTGCAACATAGCCAATTGCACAGCCATGAGAGTTTCAATTAAAAAATAAGCACTTTGACCAATCTGAGCAACTTGGTGAGATCTTATCTACAATAAATAAAAAACTTCACTGGGCATGGTGGCACACAACTGTAGTTCCAGCTACTTGGAAGACTGAGGTGGAAGAATCACCTCAGCCCAGCAGGTGGAGACTGCAGAGACCATGAGCGTGACACTGTACTCCAGCCTGGGCAACAGAGTGAGACTCCAACTCAAAAAAAAAAAAAAATCGCCCTTTCTGCTCATTCACACTATTTGTGCTATGCCTATATGTCATAGGTTCTCAATAACTGATATTTGATGTCACAGTGGAAGTGGTGATTTTGAAAGTGATGATGGTGACTAAGTGACTTGTATTGTATTTTGCCCTTAGGAAACAAGTCTGTGATCAAGCCCACAACCTCAACCAACCAACCTCCAACTAAAGGTCAGAAAAGATAGGGAAGTAAATTATTTTCTGCTCCTGGATTTCAGTTGTAACTTGCAGTATACCCGTGTTTCTCCTTTTTAGCCCTTCTAAGCACAAGGCTCTGCCAGTGTTGCCCAGCAGTTCTGCTGTGATGAAAAGTGTATTGCTATTCATGTGTGTATTCATTCAAAAATGTTTTGGGAAAGATCCCCAGTTTTATTTACACTCACAAACCTTCTACAGATCTGTAAAGCCATGAAACTCAAGGCTGACTCTAAAATGTTTAGACATGCTGTTTTTACCTCCAACGTCATGGCGATCGGGGTTCAGGTAAGGTGTATGTGGCCTTTCAGTCCCAGTAATATGTAAACGTCAAATGCTGAGAACCATGTGCACAAGCACGATGCTGAGCACCCTGAACCCAAAGTAAAAACCAAACAAATAAAATCCAGCACCTTTGATCATCCTGCTGATCTCAGAGCAGTGAACTCATGTATATTGACTTTTCAATCAACCGGTTTTTTTCTTGCCTCAGTCAGTTCAGAAAGACAACTTCAGCTAAATAAACGTTTCTGACCATTGGCCTGTAGCATGATGAGTTGCTCATAAAGAAAAAGGAAAAAAAAAAAGACTCAAACCACTTCTTGGCCTTTATTTTTTGATAGAAAGGAGTGTGTTAGATGCTCTGAGAATGATTACAATTGGTATATACTAATGGCAACAAAATAGGAAACGAAAATATAAAAGGGAGTTCACAGTGCCATTTATTTTACATTTAGAAAACTCAAAGACACCAGAAGGCAGTGAAGACAACATTCATGTCACAGATGCAGCCATTTCCACCTCTGCCCTCCTCATTACATTGAGCCGCCCGACCCAGGCTGAGTCTCCCCCTGCAGCTGGAGATGAATCCTCAGTCCCAAGGGGAGGTGACAAAGAACTAGGCTGTGTCACACTAGCGGGGTGACTTGGGTATGTCACTTCCTGGCATCTCTATTTTCCCATCCATGAAATGAGGGGGTGGGGATAAACACGCAACTTCCTGCTGAGTCTGGTAGTTAGTCTAAAAGTTTGTTTTTGACAGCTGTAGAAAAACGTAGGAAGAGAGAAAAAAAATTTAAAAACTCAGTACTTTTTTTCACTCCTCTCAGTGAGAGTAAAACACGAATCACTTAAATTAATGCAAATTGTAAAAGGTCAAAAAGAACTCTGCCCCTTCTCTCTGTTTTAGTTGTCTCAATCATGTGTTTTAATTTTTACATCATTCAGGACCTAAGGATATTTCTTCCTACTTTGCACTTTCCAACTTGCTATTTTGTGCATTTACTTTTTAATGAGTAAGCTTCTATTTTGCTTAAGAAGTTGTATCTGAGGGGGTAGAGGCAGGGAACCAAAGAATATCACTGATTCTCTCAGAAATTTGAGGCTGTCACTATTTTGTATGGAGGCAGGTTTTGGGGTTTTTTTTAACCTAAAGTTTAGATCATAGTCTATGGAGAGGATCTGCCTTAAAACAGCTTGATTTTTGGCACTATACTTATAACCTTTTACTTTAACTCAAAATTGCAGTACTCACTAAAGTTCCTGTTTATCACTGTTGAAAGATTGCTACTTAAGCATATAATCCTAATTGGGACACAGGAGCTTATCATAGCCATGTTTACACAATACAAACACTTATTTCATAATTTGTTTTAATTTTGTAGATTTTCTTCCATTCATAAATTATTTTGCACGTAACTATACCCCAAATAGGCTGCACATGCATGGCCCATACAATTAAAAACAAAACAAAACAAAAAAACAGTAAAATATTTTATTTAGGAAAGTAATGCCTGATTATTTAAATTAACAAGAATCAATAATGAAAGATACTTTGGCCAGGTACAATGTCTCACACTTGTAATACCAGCACTTCAGTAGGCCAAGGTGGGAGGAATGCTTGAGATCAGGAGTTTGAGGCCATCCAGGGCAACATAGCAAGATCTGTCTCTACAAAATATTATATTTTAAAAATAGTTGGCATGGTGGTGCACATTTGTAGTCCCAGCTGCTCAGAAAGATCTCTTAGTTCAGGAGTTTGAGACTGTAGTGAGCCATGATCATACCACTGCATTCCAGCCTGAGTGACAGAATGAGACCATGTCTCAAAAAAAAATTTTTTTTTAAGATACTGAATCTACTTCCCTGGGAGATGAAACTGTCCCCTTCCACAATGAGCACTGTCCTCCAAGGCAAGAAAAAAAGATAATTGAAGTCAATAAAGAGTGCTAGGCCACACAGTCAATGATGATAATTGTGCTGCTGTGCTGATTTTCAAAATGGGAAAACTTTCTATTCTATTGTTCTAGAATCAGGTGGTGTGAATCCATATACCTCTACACTGGACAATTAAAATGCTCACACTACAAAAGATTTTAGCCAAGCATGAGAACTTGGCAGCTTAGTATTATATGTCACCGTAGTTCAGTCATAAAGAAATCTGGAAAAATCTGTGCCCTGAATTTAGTCAGGATTTTGAAACCTTGCCCCATATACAATAGTAACTATCACTGAAACTGTGACAAACATATCCTAGAACTAAAAGTTTCTTTCAGTTTGAATTGTTGGATCTAAAAAGATTAGCACTACAATTGTTATTGAAATGGAAAAGCAAGAAACTGTTAAAGATTATTAAAAAAAAAAAAAGAAGAAGAAGAAGATGTAGCATGACAACTACACTTTAACCAAAACAAAACTTTCCAATATTTGTCTAGGTATAAATGCAAGTAAATTAAACAATGCCTGTGTTCAAGAGAATAACCTTCCCCTTCTCTGTCGCAATTCCTGTTTTATTTCCTACATGGAATTTTTTATTCTCTAACATTGTCTTATAAACATATTTTTCTGCTTAATATCTATCTTCCCCTAATAGAATGTAAACTCTGTGAGGACGCACTGGTTTTCTTATTTACTGTTACACCCACTACAAACACTAAAAAGAAAATAATTGAAGAGGAATAAATAAATGTGTAGGTGAAATCTGAGTGCAGTACAAAGTTTCTGGACATAACACAGCATCCTTATATTGCTACATATAAGTAAGAATAAGCAGAAATATAAATAATTAGAAATAAGTAAAATGAGTAGAAAAAATAGTCATCTTCAATAGAAACTCCCTACTAGCTTGAGAAGCCTCAAATAATTTATGCAAAAAAATGAATATTATTATTCAGTAATATGTTGGATAATATATTTTACCGAAGTAATAAATATAACATACTTTATAATTTAAATACTTGATGGTGTATGGCTATAATAGTCTTTAAAAAGCATATATTTCTGTTTGACTTACTTTATGATCAATTATGATATTTAGAGAGTGTGAAATGGGCTTTTTGACTACAGTACAGTGTGCATAACATTGTATCTATCAGGAATAAGGATTCTGCTTACATTATGTGACTTAAAATTATCCAGTATTTTCGGATGGTTTAAAGGAAGGCTTTTTTTCCTCTTTCTTCCTCTTCCTCTCTGTCCACTGTTTCCTCTCTTCTTCTCTCTCTCTTCCTCTTGTGCACCTCTCTCTCTCTCTCTCTCTCTCTCTCTCTCTCTCTCTATCCTCCCCGCTCCCTGCCAGCGGTCTCTCACTGTGTTACCATGGCTAGGATTACGGGTATGAGACACCATGCCCAACCAGGGATTTCTTATATACAGTTTTTGTCCAGCTTTTTTAGTTAACATGATCATATTCGTCAATTGTCTAAGAAATTTTCCAGAATGTATGGGTTATAAGTGATTTCAAAATGTTACACATTTTTATAACTATCATTGCAATGTATGCATAAATTATGTTGGGTGGCAATAAAAGTAAAAATAGATAAATTGGACTACATCAAAATTAAAAATTTCTGTGCATCAAAGGGCACAATCACAAGGTAAAAAGGTAAACTATGGAGTGGGAGAAAATATTTGCAAATCACATAGCTTCAAATCTCCAAATAAAAAGAGTTCCTACAACTGAAAAACAAAAAAGTCAAACAACATGGTTAAGAAATGAACAAAGGTCATTTCTTGGTTATACAACTGGCTTTTCTCCAAAGAAGATATACAAATAGCCAAGAAGTACATGAAAAGATGCTCAACATCATTATTTATGAGGGAAATGAACATCAAAACTACAATAGGTTACTACCTTACGCTAATTAGGATGGCCACTATGGGAAAAAAACAAAAAGACAAAAAACAGCATAACAAGGATGATTGGCAAGGCTGTGGGGAAATTGGAGCACTTGTGCATCATTGGTGAGAATGGAAAATGGTGCAACCACTGTGTAAAACAATCTGACAGTTCCTCAAAAAGAATAAAAATAAAATTACCATATAATCTAGCAGTTCCACTTCTATGTACATACCCCCAAAAAAGCAGGGTCTCAAAGAGAGATTAGTACACCTGAGCTCATAGCAGTGTTGTTCCCAATAGCCAAAAGGCAGAGGCAACCTAAGTGACCATTGAGGGGTGAATGGACAAATAAAATGTGATACATACCTGCAATGTACTTACTGGTCTTAAAAAAGAAGGAAATTCTGACACATGGTGCAACGTGGTTGAACTTTGGGTAGACTTTGAAAACATGCTCAGTGAAATAAGCCAGTCACAAAAAGACAAATACTGTATGATTCCATTTACATGATGTCCCTAGAGTAATCAAGTTCATAGGGACACAAAGTAGAATGGTGGTTGCCAGGACAAGGGGTGAGGGGACATTGAGAAGTTGTTATTTAATGGGTGGAATTTAAATTTTGCAAGAAGACAAGATTCTGAAGACTGGTTGTACAACAACATAAATGTACTTAACACTGAACTGCATACTTAAAATGATCAAGATGGCAAATTTGATGTTATATGTATTTTATCACAATTTAAATTATTTTCATTATGTCAGCTACATTTGTTAGCATTTACTAGTACTCATTATTAGACTTTAGTTTGCTTGAGACCTCTCTAATGTTTATCTATTGAAAATAATGCTGCAGTAAAGCTTTTAATACCTTAAGCCTGTCTCTGTATTTTGCATTTTGTTTAACCTTAGACTAAGGTTCTTAGGAGCCAAATGTTTGAAGGTCTGTACTCATAAGAGTTTACCTTTAAACATATTAAATTAATGCCAATTGTCTAGGAAATTTTCCAGAATGTATTGGTTATAAGTGATTTCAAAATATTAGATAAATATATCTAATAGTTTTCCAGTATTTCCAGAAGATAGCATATTATGAGTTTAAAAATCTGTGATCAACATTTTATATAGAACAAAATATTTTATTGGATAGTTATTAAAGATATGCATGAGGTCATACAAGGTTATGAGGTCCACTCAGAATTCATGGTCACAAAAATATCTCTTTGAAAATTTTGCTACCAGATAGCATGAGCTACAGGGATCCTGCATTTCTCACTTTGCCCTAACGGTAGGAAGCTTCAGCCTATTTTTGTGCTTAATGGCTACAATGTTCTTCACTTTGAGTTTTGTCACAATGTTTACCTACCTTTCTCTTCCACCTGGGAGGACAGAGATGGGAACCACAGAACATGAGCTATGCAGGATATTTTATATACATTCTTCCACATAATCCACTCGGCAGCCGTGGAATGGAGCTGTTCACATTCCCTTTCCACCAATAAAACTGACTCTCAGAGTCTGAGTGCTTGACTTTTGTTGTGTAATGATTCTTGGCCTTGTTCTGTTCAAGTTTTTATTGTAAGTTGCTACAGGCCTTTTTGGAAGTAAAGAGGATACATACATAAATAATATAAACCAGGATTTTTAACATCAAAACATCATTTTATTTAACGCAGAGCACTAAAGACTAGTAGAACGTTAGAGCCAGAAGAAAATCAATCATCTCTTCAGCTCCATCCGATGACAAGCAGGGCCCAAGCAGGGTGATCTGCATGACCCCTGGCGTATAACTTCCCCTTAGCTTCATTTCCGTCTTCTCTTTTTCAAAATAGAGCGGAATCATCTTTTGAGGCTCATTTTTACTTTCTGTGCAAGGATCTTATTGTCTATTAGTCTCAGAATCCATCAATGACTCCCAAGGAGAGAATGAAAGTAAAATTTAAGCAAAGTAACAGAATCAGTTGGTACTAGAACACAGTGCAACTACATAAATAATAAACATTCAAGCTTTGTATGCAGAAGCCATGGCTACTGATCTCCAAGAAAGTTTATTTGAAATAATCCACCGTTATCATAATAAGATTTCCATTCTCCAGGCTTGTTAACAGTTTATTTATACTTTTGAGAAAAAAAGGACTCATTTAAACTGATACTTTTTATCGTTTCACCTACATCTAAAATTTATCGTAGGAAATCAACAGGAAATGTGCCAAATAAGCATGCATTAAAATGTTAATAACAGTGCTTATTTTATTGTGTTACAGTTTTTTAAAAAAGAAAATTAGGAATCGTGAAATACCAAAAAATAAGAGATCATTTAAATACTACATTACACAAAGGCATTCTGAAAGGCAATTGAAAATCATGATGCAGACCTATATTTATTGACATGGATAAAGGATAATTCCCATCTATCTATACAAACAGATATTGCTATATGTTTTTGGCCTATCAGAATACCTACAAGAAAATTCGAAATTGTACTTGAGGTTGTCTCTATATCACAGGACCATGAATGAGTTATCTTTCTTCTTTATGCATTTCTCTAGTGTCTTCTTGCAACTTATATAAAGAACAGATATTTTATAATTAACTAAAAGAATAAATCTTTTAATTATCTAAAATACCCATCTAAAATTAACTTACCATAATATCAAATTATAATAGGCTCTATTTGAAAATCTCTAGTAGTAATCACAGATTTTTTATAGTCAATGAACTCAAAAAGTCACTGGAGGTCAAAAGTAGAATGAAAAGTTTTTATGTGCCATCTCGTGATGCTGTGAGACATATTTCATACTCCTTTTATGTTGTCTTGCGTTTATAACATTAGGAAGACTAATGTCCCCATTTTAAGATGCCCATATCCTAATGCCTGGAAAATGTGACTATGCTGTTTTACCTGGTGAAGGAGAATTCAGGTTGCAGACGGAATTCAGGTTACTAATCAGCTGGTCTGAACATAAAGAGATTACCCTGAGTCAGCCTCGTGGATCCTTTAAATCTAGAAAAGGAAGGCAGAATGTCCTTGTCAGAGGGATGCAGACTGAGAAAGGCCAAACCAGCCATTGCTGGCTTTAAAGATGGAGGGAGCCACTAGCCAAGGAATGCAGGCAGTCCCGAGCAGCTGGAAAGTCAAGATGAGACATTGGGTTTTCCCCTAGAGCACCCAGAAGGAATGTAACCCTACCAAAATCTTGATTTTTAGTTTAGTGAGACCCGTTTTGGATTTCTGATCTCCGGCACTGTAAAGCAATAAATTTGTGTTGTTTAAAGCCACCAAACTGTTGGTAACTTGGAGTCCTATAAAAGGAGACTCATCCAGGCCATGATATTCTCATGAGACGATTTTTTTATTATTATTATAAAGATGTGGGTTACGATTCAGGGTTAGGTATACAAACGTTGATTATGTAGGTGCCCTTGTTGATGAGGTGTGCCCCTCCCTCCCCTAGCAGTTTCCCTCAACTGCCAATCCCCACTCCCCCTTCCCTGACAGTTTTCCACTACTGTCAATCCCTTTCTTCGTATTATAATTGTCAGTGCTTATGAGTGAGAACATATGGTACTGTGTTCTTTGTTTCTGTGATAGATCACTCAGTATGATTGACTCTACATCCATCCAAGGTACTACAAAGTTCATACGTTTGTCCTTCTTTATGGCTGCACAATATTCCATTGTTTATATGTACCACATTTTTTTAATCCAGTCCAGGATCTACAAGGAACTCAAACACGCCGAAAGGAAAAAAATAAACATCCCCATTAAAAAGTGGGCAAAAGACATGAACAGACACTTCTCAAAAGAAGATACAGGCAGCCAACAGACACATGGAAAAGCGCTCATTCTCTCTCATCATCAGAGAAATGCAAATCAAAACCACACTGAGATACCACCTAACCCCAGTAAGAACGGTCATCATTAATAAAACAAACAGCAACAGATGCTGGCAAGGATGCAGAGAAAAAGGAATGCTTCTACATTGCTGGTGGAAATGCAACCTAGTGCAGCCTCTTTGGAAGACAGTATGGTGATTTCTGATAGAACTAGAAATTGAACTTCCATATGATCCAGCAATCCCCCTATTGGGAATATACCCGGAGAAACTCAAATCATTCTACAGAAAAGACACCTGCACACGTATGCTCGTTGCAGCTCTATTCACATAGCAAAAACATGGAACCAACCACGACCATCAAATTCATGAGATGATTTAAAAGTTAAATGTAGAAGTTCTGCTCCTCCTTCAATACTAATTAAGACTAATATTTTTTCATAAATATAAAATATGCCCTTAGAGTAGTCTGTATCCTATTACATTATTTCACCTGGAAATTTACACACACAGACAGAATCATATCTTTGATTTATTCCTTTATCACTCATTCATCACTTGAACACATTTTAATATTACCTTAAAAGTTTTCTTCCTCAGTATTCTGATATCTTACAGAATACAAGTTATGACAATTAAGTTCAAGAACTTGCCACCATGCACTTATGTTGGTAGTACTATACAAACAACTCAGTTGTGTTTCATAACCTTGGTATATCAACGTCTCACAGCTGTGTTCCTGTTGATGTGTGTCGGTGTCTTGCTGAGTGGTGTCCATTATTGTGTTGCATGTTTTTGTGTGCTGTTGCGAGAATGTCAGAGCTTGAATTAGAGCAATGAACAAACATTAAATTTCCTGTTAAACTTGGCAAGAGTGGAAGTGAAATCAGGGACATGTTAGTCCAAGTTTACAGGGATAATGTCATGTAGAAAATGGCAGTGTACAAATGAATTAAAAGTTTTTCTGGCCGGGCTTGGTCAGTGGCTCAACCTGTAATCCCACCACTTTGGGAAGCCGAGGCAAGTGAATTGCCTGAGCCCATGGGTTCGAGGCCAGCCTGGACACGTTGGCGAGACCTCCCCTCTATAATAAACCAAAAAATTAGCTGAGCGTGGTAGCAC
>NW_007231765.1:107236-197582 GCF_000164805.1 Carlito syrichta | reverse complement strand
AAAAAAAAAAAAAAGCTTTTCTGAGGGGAGAAAAACTGTCACTGATGAAGAGAGGTCAGGACTAACGAGCAGAACTGACAAAAACATTGCAAAAATTTGTCAAATTTTGCGTCAAAATCATTGGCTGACTGTGAGAAACTTAGCAGACATCAATAGAGAAACAGGAAGACTTTAACTGAAAATCTTGGCCTGAGAAAGGTGTGTGCAAAAATGGTCCCAAAGGAGTTCTGGCATCACCACAGTGCACCAGCTCACAGCACACTGTCTGCGAGGGAGTTTTTACCCAGGAAAAAAAAAAATGATTGTATTGGAAGACCCTCCCTACTCACCTGATCAGGACCCCCATGACTTTTTTCTTAACCCAAAGAGAAAGGAAATACTGAAAGGAAGACATCTGATGACATTCAGGACATCAAGAGTACCTGATGACGGCTCTGATGGCCATTCCAGAAAAAAAGGAGCTCCAGAATCGCTTTGACGGGTGGACTAGATGCTGGCGTCAACGCATAGCTTCCCAAGGGCACTCCTTGGAAGGTGACCCTAGTGATATTCAGCCATGTGGCATGGGACACTTCCTCTAGGATGCGTTCGCGAGCTTGTCAGACCGCGTATGTGCAACCACGCGACATTTCTCTCTCCTCCTTGTCACTCCCCACACCCTCTCCCCAGTTCTCCTGTGAAGCTGACCCCGAGAGAGTCCCTGACCTCAGAATCTCCCTGATTTGGTCACCCGGGAAAAGACGACCTGGTGTGCATCTTCTGCTGCGACCACCAGGGGGCGCACGGTTCGCGGAGGCGCGCTGGGTCCGGCCCCGCGCAGCCAGGAGCAAAATAGAAATAAGGTCCCAGGACTCCCGTTCGAGCCCCGGGCTCCGGCCCCAGCACCCCTCCCCGAGGTCCACCACGTCTCCCTGTGCCCATCCGGCCCAGGCTGCAGCCTAGGGCAGGACTCTCGTTCCGGATGAGCTGAGGAATCGCACACCGCCACAAAGGCAGAGCCTGAGCCGGACACAGCCGCGGGACACACCGCTTCCTCCTCACGGTCGCCTCCTTTCCAGGCCTTCTGCACCTAAAATGGGAGAAAATTGTCCCCTCCCGAGTCATTTTAAACGCTTCCCAGAGTCCCTGCCGTCCAGACTCCCCCGACACTCGTCAGTAAGGAACACCCTGAGCCCTCTCCTCCGAGCAAAATAAATGCACCAAGAAACCCCAAAGGTCCCTCTCCAGACTGCATCGCACCACACGTGACTGCCGGGCCAGTTATGTTGTTTTAAGCAATAATTCACGTGTACCCCCAGTTTTCCCCGTTGGTCCTATCATCTCAAAGCAAATTGTGTGACTTGTTACCTTTTTCTTTGGTGGACAATCTTATCTCCTCTTCCTGCTAGCTGTCTCAGGTCCAAGAAGTCTCAGGAAGAAAGCAACGCTTCCCATCCTTGCCCACCCAGAGTTGGGACTTTAAATGCGTCCTTCCATCTTTTTTCCCTATACTGTCGTAGGAAACCAATTTTACGTAAATTGTCTTTAAAACCGGCCAGCTTCATTTTCAAATAGCTAAAAGCAGGCTACAAATGTGGACCCTACGGGTCAAAGATTTATTTAATTCGCAAGGGAGGGACCCAGCAGGATGGTAACCCGGTTCAAACGGCATTTGAGAAACAGATTTATGTAGCCTGTCAGAGAGGGTTTGCTGAAATAAGTTTGCCAAGTCAGAAGAGAAATGGGTTCATGTCCTACAGGCCAATAAAACTGTAAGCACTGAGATTGTCTATTCATTGGCATCTGTGCTAGACATTGCTTCTCTATGAGACAAAAAAAAAATCTACAAGTTAACGTGTAACATTTAGAGTCTGGGCCATAATCAATAGTAATAAAGAGGCAGTGATAAAACAAAGCTATGTTCTCCCAGAAAATTAAATAATCCTTCGGTGGGCTTGTTAAACAATGTTCAGGTATGACATTGAGTTTTTATAGTGGGCTCCTTTTGTTTTATTGCCAAGTCTTGGTGATTTTTCTTATGACAGTGAGGTTAGAAATCGCCATACCCAAATTGCCAAATAGTCTATCTCCTCCTTATTAAAGCTAGACAAAATGCACGAAACCCCTAGTACTTCATAAGTAGTGGATGCTTTCTTTCCCAATTAGTGTTTTGAATTTCTACATCTTTGTCTTCTCTTCTATGAGTGGTGAGCTCATTCATCTAATAACTGTCTTTGTATCTTCCATTTACCAGGCTGTATTCTTGGTATATTTGTATAGCACTTTATACTTCACAAAAGGCCTTCATTTTTCAGTCTTCAGACTCTCATTTTTCTTTAGAACTTCAAGAGAAACCGGGTAATTCAATAAGAATTGAATACGTGTTAAAATTATTACTGAGTAACTAGATTTTATGCACATATAAAATGGTTACTTTTTATTTGTTTAATCTTTACAATAACCTTAGAAAGTAGATTTTTTTACAGATGGGGAAACCGAGGCTCAAAGAAGGTACTTTTATTGTATCAAGTAAGCACATAACTGTCAAAGCTGGAGTATTTACTAGACTTTACTGTCTCAAGCTACTATTTATTTAAGGTATGAGGATTGAAGTTTTTAATTTAAAGTTTATCTTATAATTTAAGTGCCAATCTGTGAACAACAACAACAAAAAAAACTGAAGACATAATTTAAAGTCATTTGTTAAATTAAACTCTATAGCTGATAGTTCTATAAAATTATAATTAGGGTAAGACTCCCCCCGCTACATGATTGTTAAAATGCTGGTCTTTCCTGATGCCCATTAAATCTGTATCTTTCTGTGAAATACATGTCCCAATAAAGCATACTTTTATCATTTAGATTTTAATTATTGTCAATTCTAAGTTAATTAATCTCTCCAGGTATCTCCCCTGAGATTGTGTCACTAAGTCCCTAGAAACAAGAATAAAAAAAAAAGGAGGGAGAGGTGTGTTCTCAGATAAAATAGGTAACTGCTGAAGAAAGAACTAGATTTCTAAATGTCTCCAAATTCTAAGGATGAGTTTACATACATTGAAAGGCATATACCCCATTTATATAGATTGAATGGCAATATATTAGAATGCATAAGATAACAAAGCAAAGGAATGTGAACTCAGCAGGAGAAAATTAAGGCTCAGTTGTAAGTCTGAGCAAAGAAGTCACTTCATTCCTACCTACCTTACTTAGAGGTCAACTGAGATTGCTAGATAGTACGTGAGAATGTGACTGTCAATCGTATAAATGCCAGGTATTTCTACTCTGGGACACACACCCACCACACTGAATTTCTGTCAGGTCTTTAAACTTCTCATGTTCTCTTTAACGCAGGCGACCAGGACGTCCTCTTTCTTCTGGGTGGAATCTGGCCCCCACCACACCGCTCTTCCCTGACTCCTACTGTCTTTGAGACTCCTGCTTAGAGAACACTTCCTCTGGAAAGTTTGTTCCATGTCCAATCCTGGTTCACTTGCCCCCATGGCCTCTTCTTCTTCCGTCAGAACACAGTATTTATCATTCTATAGTCTACCTACTTGCCCATTTCCACCGTGAAAATTAAGCTCTCTAAGAGAAAAGATGCCATCGATCTTGTATCCCAACACTAAGGGCAGTTCACATTTTATGGTCGATACTGAGTAAATATTTGTGGAGTGAATTTTAAACTGCCAAATAGCCTCTCTCTACCTTATTTAATCTAGACAAAGTGCATTGAGCACCTAATACTTCATAAGTAGTGTATATGGGGTTTAAATGGGGCCACAGTCCCTTCTCAAAGGAATGGAAGTATCAAGATTTATATAAAAAAGACTATTACAGATTAGTGAACGTATATTTATGAGTAAACAGAGAATGCATTAAACAGATAAGTCGTTTGCAGGTAGATAAACAAAGGAAGTGTTTTAGAAAAAGCAGGAAAGTTTGAGACAGCTTTCCATCACAACCTGACTTCATCAGGATCCAAAACCGTAAGTCAAATCGAACACATCTAGCATCACACGAAGTGGTCCCAAGGCCACCACAACTGTGGGCTAGACTAGAGAACACAGAAGTTTCATGGAGGAAGTCAAGGGGAATGTTTTGTTCAGGGTCGCTATTTGGCATTGGTTCTACTTGGCAACGAGGCTTTGTTGCTGAGTTTAAAAGAATTAATTCTCAGCACACAGTCTGTCAGGTTGTTATTTTTACAGGGACAAATCATCTTCTAGTATAATCTCTGTGCTTACTGCTTTTTAGTTGCAAACAACTTTCCCAGGAAGGCCCCTGGTTTGCCAGAACTTGTTCACCTTGGTGAATTACATTGCTTTGAAACAAAGTATATTCATTGTGGCAAGAGCTGAAAGGAAATTTCTTTTTTTTTTTTTTTTTTTGAGTTGGAGTCTCACTCTATCGCCCAGACTGGAGTGCAGTGGCCGCTCCCGGCCATCGCAGCCTCGACCTGCTGGGCTCCGGCGATTTATTTGCTTATTATAAAGATGTGGGGTATAATTAAAGGTTAGGTGAAAGGAAATTTCTAGTGTATTTGATTCAAATCTGTTCTTCATTATTTTGGCAACAAGCCTAACTAAATGAATGTATCATTACAGTCTTAAAATGATTCTAACACCCAGACTTTAAAGCCATTCCTTCCTTTCAAGGCTTTTGATAAAACAGTGGCTTCAGTAAACTGTGTTTTGCATTTTGTGTTGAAATTCACTCACATGTCCATATATCAAAATAGGTGCATGCATTTTTCATTTATTATATATGCGCACATATTAAATTGCACACACTTCACATAGCTATACTTTTTACCCATCTGCTTGGATCATTCTTTCTAGAAAGTGGCCTTCAATATACATCTGAGATGCCCCAGGAAACTGTCTCATGATATTTTAGCACATCAAACTGATAACAGCATCCTTAAAGAATGAATTATGTTCCCAAAGCAAAAATGTATGAAATACAGTGTTAGAACAGCTCTATGAAAAATAGCTGACATTTTTTTGTTTTAAATAATTTCCTAGTCACAAGTTTGTGCTTCAGGAATATCAAGCACTCCAATTGTAGATTACTAATGTGGGTCCAAGAGTTCTATGATAGATCATTGTTCCTTTTTATGGTTCCCTCTATCCTACCTATATAACATGTAACTGTATGAGAAAAAGTAAACGTGTAAGGTCATTATTTAAAACATTCTATCCCTGAGTGGACAAGTCTGGTATTTTATAAATATGCTCAATGATTTTAAAAAATCATTGGCACCCAAAATATGGATTTGCAGAAACCACCGTGTGCATCAGAATCTGTAGAAGGTCTGACAGTCAGTATTTTGAACAAATGTCTGAGGTCGGCACTTCTCAAATTTTATTGCACAAACTAGTCACCTAGAGAACTTGTTTTAAAAAACCGCAGAGTTGGTCACTCTGAGATGGCACCTAAAAATCTGCTTTTTGTAACAAGCTCACTGGGATATCAAAATTACTAGATAAAGGACCACACATCAATAGGAAGCTCTCGCTGGCTATTACCACTGGCGGGATTAGGAAGAAGTTAATTCTCAAAGTATCAGACATTAGTTTGCTTGGTTAAACACTTTGGAGTCAGTTATCATGACCAGAACAAGTTGGTTAGAAGGAGGGAGGGGGTTGGGAAGGAGAAGGGTGAAGAGGAGGGAGAGGAAGGAGGAGGAAGAGGAGAAGGAGAAGAAGAAGAAGAAAAGAAAAAGAAGCCTCAGGAGGAAAAACTGTCCTCTTACCTGTTGGGTTACTATTCCATACACCTACGCTAGGCTAGTCATGGTAGAATTGAATAAATTCTGATACACATTTCTTAACTCAATAGCTTTCTATAACTTAACTTCTGTGATATATGTGAACTTACAATTATTCTGTTTGTTTGATGGATGGATTTTATTGCTCTTGTTGCTAACTTCTCAAAAGGCCCCTTTATTTCCTTTCTTAGATCCTTTCAGTCCATGTGTATTGAGTACATACTTTGTGGATGGTCCTGGACTAAAGGGTACTGGGAATCATAGCAGGAATTAACACACACTCCTCTTATCCTTCAAAACATATGCAGTCAGTCCAGGAGAAGAGACAAGACATGAACTTAAATACCGTAATTCAAGGTAAGATGTGATATCATTGCAACAGAAACACCAGTGCTATTGTGTTGGGAGCCAGCCTTGGAGGTCCACATGATTGACAGGGTCCCGGTGGGCCGAAGACCCCAGGCCGCAGGGCGAGCCCGGGAAGCTGAGGCCCTTCTGTCTTCCACCTTTGCTGTTTGATACGGCTGAAGAAATTCTGTGCAGTCGTGGAAGAAGAAAATGGCATGTCTATGCGAAGTACTCACACCTAACCTGAGAATGTCACGGTTCATTTTCCCATTTTCCCACTATGCCGCTTGGCCTTTTCTAACATATGCAAGGGTTAAACTCTGAAGCACATCAAGAATGCTTTCTTTCACTTGGTTATAAGTTACTAGATATTGCTTGAGTAAAAAATGATATAAGTATATTCACTCCTTATTTGATTTAGAATTATGCAGCTTAGTGGTCAGACATAAGGTTTTTTAGAAGCACAAGTTTATGGTAAGTTCATTATGAGCTCATTATAAGTTCTAACACTTATCTAGGAGTTATGTAGGTGATTTATAACACTGTCTTCACAGACTTAGGATAAAGATTAATCGTTAAGGTTTTTACTTAATTCTATAGTTAAATTTTAAGTAAACATTTATAGAGCGGGTTTTCACTGAATTCATAATATACTAATTAGATACTTTTATGATAATTAACTAAATACAGAAAGCAACCTTGGGGGCCTGGGAAATGTCATTAAAAGCTTCTTTTGAGTTTTCCTTAGAAATAAACACTGCAGGATAAGAGAAAAGTAATGAAGACACCTGGACAAGAAAGGCGATTACAAAAACTTTGAAGGTCGTAAAAGCCCAAAAGAGAAGAACTGCTACATGAAGGACCGTGCACCTGGGAACTTTCTTGAAGCACTTCAAGGACTGTAATTTGGGACTCTTTTGAAGAGAGTTGTTGGCAGTGCTATTCTAGACATGATAATTGTTTTATCCATGTATTACTCATAATTGGTAAATGTAATATCATACAAGTTTATATAATCAATATACATATGTATGAGGGTTGACAAAAATTATTAGGCTCTGGTTATGTTTAACAAGGTTTTTACTTCGTGTCATTAATTAAGTCTTAGTGCGATAGTTTAGTGTTTTGTAGCTACTTTGAAGGTTGTTTTAAGTTCATAAGTTTAAGTTCACACAATGATAAAGCTGGTGCCTCAAAGATAATAATAATTGCTCCACCGCCTATCTTAAGACAAAGATGTTTTCCAGGAGGTTGTCAAGCATAAGGGAAAACAGCCAAATCACCATTATCCTAAACTTAAAAGCTCATTGGCAATTTGCAACCATAATAATTTTAGTTTTATTAGTTTTATTTCATTGTTTCATTCACTTTATATGTTTATCCAGAGTAAAGATTAGTGTATGTATTTTCACAGTAAGTGACTTTCATAGTTATTCTTTAAATGCTAGCCACTGTTGTTTGGTCCAGTTAATGGGCTTCATATTCCTACTATCACTAGGTACAATCTATAGTTTTGTATTAGTGATTTTAAGGCTTTTTTAATTACACAAGTGATGTGGAACCAAAGTCAAAGTAAACCTTGTATGCATTATGTTTAGTTTAAGTGAAACTCCTTTTACACTTATCTCAAGACTCATTAACTGAAAGTAGATAGTGTTTTTGGCTTATTCGTTTCTTCTAAAGACCGCTAGATGGTGGTAACTTTTAAAACATATGTACGTGAAGGAATTTTCTTTGTCTTGCCCCTTTTACAAATGCTATAAAAGCTTTCTGTTAACTAATAAAGGAGGTCATCTGCTCAGGAAGCAGGTGTCCGGGAATAATGTTTTCGTCTTTCGCCTATCCGTCTCTCCTTCAGGAGATCTCACGACCTGGCAAAGGGGCTGGACCCCTTTACTATTGTTATAGGAAACCAGAGGAAAGAGAAGGGATCTCTGGGCGCAGTGCCAGAGCAGGACACAGATTTGAAGCAGGTCGGTCTGACTCATAATTACCACACGGCACTGAAGACCAGAGAAGAACTCTGGGACCCAACTGTCAATACCACAGGACTCGGACCTTGTCCTCTGGCAACTAGGGTATTGACAAAGGTCTTTGTTGAAGCCTAGCAATCATGTCACCAGTCCCGAGTTCAGAACCTCAAGTTTCTCCTTGAGGCTAGTCAGTGAGATTTAGTGGGCCCAGTGGGATCAGTGCTGAATTAGTACAGTTTTCACTGTGTCCACTTGACATTCACTTTTCTGCTGCATGAAATTCATCTGCAGGCATCATTCCTCCAAAAAGTGTAATTTTAGATTCTGTATTCTTTCACCCTATAAATTCTTTTAGCTTGTTTCATTAGTCCATTTTTTTTTTTTTTTTGCACATGAAAAAAAATTGACTTGAGACAAAGTTGTCATGTGCCATGAAATGATTGCATCCAATTTGTATTATGGACATTATTATTTTTTATTCTATAACAAAAGATCATAAGCGAATAATAGAAGCTTGTTTCTAGCATAATTCAAAATATGCAAAACAAACAAATCTAATTTGTGTGAGCCATTTTGACTCATAATTTTACTTTCACAAGAAACTTTAAAAATAGGTTATCGATTCAAAGAAAACTATGCTAGCAAGACCAGATGATGAAGCAATTTACCATTTATGTGACTTAGAGGGGAAAAATTTTACTTTTATTCTGTATTATGCACCTAAATATGCATAATTCTAAAAATGGACCATTCTATGAAATATCCAATTGTGTGTTTCTGTGCATAAAGCAAAAAACGTTTATGAAAGAAAATAGATACAAAATTTTTATTGCAGAAAATCAAGCCGCCACATTTCAGCAATGTGCTGATATATTTCAGCAATGGGTATTTATGGTTCACCTGTATACTGAAATAAAACAGAAGGCATATATTTTTGAGGACAAATGACCCCATTCCCTTTCCAAATTAATCATCTTTATAATTTTTCAAATTATAGACTTACAATGCTTGATTTTGACAGTGTTGATTATGGAATTGTACTGTAACCATGTGTCAATCAAGCAAAGTCATCTACCAAAAAGAATAACAATTTGAAGACAATTGCCATTTATGTTTATGTTATGAAGATGGTCAAACCATCATATTGATGGCTGGCCAAAAAAAAAAAAGCGTCATTCATACTTTGACTTTCGAGCTGAGTCCTAGGACAGCCATCATGATGAATTCCTAAATACCTGTCTTTACCATCTTTAAAAAATCTTGGAAGGACAGCTTGTTGATGCCAAGGAACAGGAAAGGAAGCAAATTCAAGCTCAGAACACATTGGCTAAGGTGCTCAGAAATCCTTTGAATCATTCCAAGTATATGGTCAATAAGTATCTGTTGATGGACCAATTCTATGCAAGTTTAGAAAGCAGTCCTTCCAACAACTGTACATAAACCAGGTCCTCATTCTGCTGCATGACTTTGTTGACTCTGGCTAGCCTTCTGCCAAATATTCAAGCAAACCTAGCAGCTAAAGCCCCTCCAACTCTCTGAATGTGAGTAATGATTGGCCTCCAGTGGGATTATCAATCATGCATTAGTGAAAATAGTTTGGGTTTTCTCTCTGAAAAAAAAAATAGAATTATTATACAGTTACAGAAACCAATTAGGCATGACCTTTTCAAATCTCCTTTGTAAAAAAGGTTGCAAAGAAGGAGTGTGGGTGAAATAGAAAAGTCATGAAGAAGGCACAGTCATAACCATGGGTAATTCTACCATATACACCTAAACATAGAGTGAATTGTTTTTCTCTTAAAAGTTATCCCTTGGCCATGGAGTTAACTTCACTTAGGTGTTTATGAAGTCGTAGTAATATTTGGAGGCACTTGCTCAATTGTTTTATTTTTTAAAGAACAAAACTGTTTGGAAAGGGACATTACCATAAAAATAAAACAGAAGGCACATATTTTTGAGTGGTAGTGGTAATGTTCATAGAGGTTACCTTGCAGAATCAGTGAAAAAGAACAAATTTAGCACAAATGTAGTAATTATTCCTCGAGATGTGACATCACCACTGCCACCCTTCAGTGTCATTGTAAAGAAGCCTTTCAGCAATCACATAAAAATCATCCTAAGAAGTAAGTACTTAGGGAACCATGAATATCCACCCACAGAAAGAATGAAAACACAATAATGCTACTATTACATATAGGGATTCTTGTAGCATACCATGATTATCTTAAGGTAGGGTAGTGTGAAGTCCATGTTCCTAGTCTTTAGAAGGTTTAGGTGAATCAAAAAGGGCTCTCGTGATGATTTTTTAAATTGCTGTCAACATCACATGCAAAAGTCTGAAAAGAATTGTTATTAATTGATGTTAATGTTGATAATGTTATATTTATATGCATATGTGACTAGGTAAAGTAAATACTATGCTAATATGATTTCATCTACATCATTCAAAGTTTCTATTTCCATGAGAGTGAGATATTTGTATGTTTTGTTCACTTTTGGACCCCCTGTGCATCAGACAGTAATTGACACATGATGGGCATTCTGTAAATATCTATCGAATAAATAAATATAGCTAGCTTAAAATGTTTAAGCTTTTCACTAGGAAAAAAGAGAATTTCACTATGCTCAGGATATTATTATACTCAAACATGTATGGTAATACCTTCTCTTTGCTGAGTTTGAGGGGTGGGTTCATGAAGAAATGAAAATGAAAATAGCTTTGTACTTATTAAGATCTGTTTATGGAGTTATCACTAATGACCCTGTTATTTATTTTCTTAATCTCTCTTTAAAAATGTTAGCACCATCCTCAAAATACTAACATTTTCTTATTAGGAATATTCGGTATGAGTTAAAACAATGAAATCTATTAGGCAGAACGTATATATTTTTATAGGCAAATATTCAAGAGGCAGATAATGTGAGCCCTTCAAAGTTTATTCTCATCTCCCTATTGTTTTCACCAAGGACAATGGACTTTTCTACGTTCATGGAGGCACTGACTTGGAAATAAGACTGTTATGGGCTGGGCTTGTCTGCTCGATCGAGTTGGAAGAACTGCCTGCTGACCAGTAAAATTAATGAAGTGAACCCACGCTTGGGACAACTTGAGGGAAGAAGAGAATATTCTGAACTATAGTTTTCTCCCTGGTAATGAAAAAGGGATTGGAGTAGATACTTTATATAGACCATTTTAGCCTTTAAATAATCAAACTGCTAAGCAACTTGCCAGCATTTCCAGTGCATGTAAAGTGAGAGTCTTTATATGATCAGCCAGTTATGTCTTGTACCTTCAGTACTGACCCACTTGAACATGATACTTTATCCTGATATACGTTAAGTTCTATGAAGTAATTCCCACTAAAAGTCAATTACCATACAGCCACCCTTACGAAAAGCCCGTGGCTGTCCCACACACTGAACAAAGCTGTAAAGGTCCCTGACGGTGTCTGCTGGCTTGTGCAAAGCCAGCAATGTGCTCTTCAGCGTCAGCAACTGTCACACACACAAAAAAACAAGGCTGGGTTTCCAGGTAGTCACTGAAATGCTGCTTTCATATAGGACTGTTTCCAGGCACCGTTCTGACATTCAGCTCTGACTTTTTGAACATCTATTTCGCCCTGAGGAAAGTTCTGTGCACCACGAGGAATCCAGAAATAGATGCACAGTCCTCGAGCAATGTGTTCTAGGACCACATTTCTCTTTTCATATTTGGTTCTCTTTCTTCTTTAGAGTGATAGTAAGATTAGTTACACAGAGAAATAGCAGGGAGAATGTTGCTTGCAGTAATATGTTAGGGCTTTTGGAAGAAGCATTTTGAATTAGATGGGTAAATAATACTAAATAAACACTAGGAACTCCTCCAACTCTAAAACTTCATGATGCTTTTCCTTTTTACCCTCTTAAATAATGAAAAACAGAGGCATCAATGTGCAAAACTGCTTTCTCATATCTCCACCCTCTGGCCTTTGTTTTGATATGAGGAATGTCTCTTCATACCTTCCCTCCTTAAGTAACCTTCAAGATTCACACCAGGTATGCTTTCTAACACTTCGGGTCCAGGTGGGTGAGCTCGCCTCTCTCTTGCCATAGCAATGTGTGCACACATTGATGCTTTAGCACTCTTCATGTGTTTTCTTGACCTCAAGTCATTTTTTTTTCTTTTCAGATAAATCCTTGTATATTCATGGCCTACTAGGTTGCCCAATGAATTTATGATGCCTGGAATTTTAGAAATAGAGGCATCTGGTACAAAAGGTAGTCAGAATCTCTTATATAGGAATTAAAAGCCATATTGATTTCCATTTTATTTGACTGTGTCAATATTCTTTAATGGTCTAGTTTATTTTAAATCTATTTTAAATTAGTGGCCATTTCTCAGGCATCATGAACTTCAACAGCAGGAACTGTGAATAATATACTCAGTGAGCTAATAAGTAATAAACATAACAAAGCAAAAACCACCATAGAAACGTACTTATCTATTTATTTCTTCCTAGGAAGAAAAAACAAATAACTTCTGTAGGAATGGGTGTTTTGTGTTCTTTGGACAAACTTTAATCTGGTATCCTCAATTAGTGATTGGAAAGGTAAGTAGAAAAAACATAACTGCAGGACTCTGATGCACCAGGGTTCAAATTCTAGCTCTACCAATTACTAATCATATGACTTTGGGAATATGACTGAGAATCTCTCAGGCTTTGCTTTCTTGTTAATGTAATGAGAATTATAATCCTTACCTTGCAAGGTTGTGCCCGGGATTTAAGGAAGTAAAGCTGCTGATAAACAAGAGGTGCTCATTAAATGGTATCCATGATGATGATTTCTCCAATCACTTTTGAAAATGTATTTTGATCTCAGATATTGTTTCCAGGCGGCGTGGTTATAAATTATTGAAACTAAAACTTATCTATATTAATGCATTCTTTCCAGAGTATGATACTGATCAACTTTAAATGCATCTTAAATATTTAGTAGATCCTTTTCTATTATTATGCTACTCTTTTATGGCACTAGGTAATTATGTTTTGAGATATTTGGATCTTTTAAAAATAAGCATTAATTAAAACTTATCCATGCTGAATCCACTGATAAATAAGTCGAAATGCCATTGACAATCAAAGAATGTAGAGATGGCTTTCTTTGGGAAACTGTGTTCTACCTGGCCAATCTTAAGGGCAGAATTTCTAAAGAAAATGTGAGGGGTCTATGTGTCATTATCTTTATGAGGCATGTTCCAATTCATCAGAAATCGGTCAAAATGAACTAAAAGTTAAAAAGCTGGTTTGTACAAGTTTAAGGTCATTTTCATGATGCTTGAATTCTCTCATACAAATATCCAAGATTTTAGGAGGTAATCAATCTCCTCTTATCTCATCAAATTAAGTCAAGGCATTCTCTTCCATTTTTCCTCCCAAATGAAACACATGTGAGCCGTTAACCATCTATCAACTTTCTGATTTATCTTTTGATGCACTTCTGAGATGTGACACATTTTTCTCTGGGTAGGAAAAATTTTAGTCTCTCCCGCCACTCTCACTTAGAGCAAAATGAAATTCATTATCTTTCCCAAATATGGACTGATATCTGTGTTTCTATCTTGGTGGATGATACCACCCAGTGGTGTCAATATAGAAATCTGAAGTCCTCCTAGATCTTCTTTCTCTGTCACTTCATCACATTGATGACTGAATTCTCAACATTCTACTCCTTATTTTTCACTTCCAAAAATCAAGTGGTGAGAAGGGACAAAGATAGCTATGTAGCGACTGGGGTGCTTACGAAAGGGGAGATTGGCCTCTCTCTCTCTCTCTCTCTCTCTCTCTCTCTCTCATTCTCTCGCTCTCTCGCTCTCACCCTTCCACCCCCCCAAGACATTTACTGAGTTGTTGAACAACGATTTATATTGCAATCAGCATGAGACTTGATGAGAAAGTTTTTGGGAAAAATAACAATGTGTGCTCCCTAGAGTTTTGGGGTAAACATGAATAATGAAACACTTTCTTTCCCATGGCCTTCAGAATTCTAAAGGCCAAGTACAAACTGAGCAGCCAAGAATAGCAGAGTAAAAAGAGGAGACACTAATAGAAGCTACACATTCAACATGTGTTGGAAAGATATAGACCACTTTAGGTAGCTGAACTTGAGCCATCTTGAATGCCTATTTTTTAAGGGGCTCTCCGCTAAGGAAAAGACTCTGTAGAAGCATGGGACATAAGCCAGGACAGGCAGGGTGAGAAATGGTGGGGAAGAAAGCAGGCATAGAAGACCAGCTCAAGAGTGTATTATACCAGTCAGGATATGTGCAGTAGAGAAGACCACCTACAATACCTCTACTGGTTCACAGGTACATACTCAAGAAGGCCAGGCTTTAAATGTCTATTGAGGCCATCAACAACATTCTTGTAACATCATCATCACCTTTTCCCATTCATTTCCTGCCCTGTGTCTGTAAGAGCCAATGATAGGATAATAGTAAGAAATCAAAGGAAGGGTGAAGAAAAAAGTCATATCTTCCTTTCATCCTGAAGGTCCCAAAACCAAGGGATGAACTGATCTAGGGAGAGGAGAGAAGCTTGTAATTAGATCTGAAATGAAAAGTTTTATGTGCAGTGGTTTGAGCTTTTTAAACCTGTGGAATCCACCAACCAACTACTCCCCGCCCTCCCCCAAAATCACCCAGGACCCAGAAAGTATGATCCAAGTATGTTTAAAGACCTTATTTGGAGGAACAAGAAGCCATCTCCTACTTGTACCATTTCAAATTCAGGATCTAGTCAATAAACCAGTTAGTTTCAACAACTGTTGTTACTGTGGTTGTCTTGGCAGTGGTAGTTATTGTTGCTGTTATTGTTGGCAATGGTAGTAGTAATATTTGTTTTCTAGGTTTATATTTTACTTGGTAACATTTTTGAAGGCAGACAATGCTTTTGGTCTGTAACCTTATAATTCAACATGAGACCCAGTTAATTATCCATTTTAAAAAGTATCTACCTAAATATTTAATGAGATGAGAAAATGTGAATAAATTTTGCCCCATGGCATCTTCAGTATGTTAAAAAAAAGAATGTTCACTAATTCACTCATTCACAAGCATTTATTATATACCTACTACATGCCAGATAGTATACTAGACACTGGAGTAAAATTATAAACCAAAAAAATGTGATCAATGATGTGTTGGACCCTATAGTCCACTGGGAAATTTGGAACGTTACTGGGAACGTATATTACACAGTGGGAACTGATATGAAAAGAGTCTGTAGGAACACCTAGTGGGGTGCTTAACATACACGGTGCTATGACCGCTGAACCTAAAATATTTAATGTCCAGCCATTTATAGAAAAAGTTGGCCAACTTCTGAGCTAAAGGGTTGGCTATACTAGAAGGTCCAAGATGGCCCCATTCAATGTCTGGGAGTTGGTCTGGGAGCTGGTTGGTTTGCCTCCCTTTTCTTCTCCATGACCTCCCATCCTTCAGTAAGTCAGTCTAGGCTTACTCAGAACATCACGGTCAAAGGATTTCAAGAGTCTGAAAGTAGAAGTTACAAGGATCCTCAGAAATCATACAACATCACTATAATCACTTCTGTTGGCCAAAGTGTGACACAGGAACAGCCCCAGATTCAAGAAGTTGGACAAATGAACTCTTTCTTATGAGTTAGTAGGAGGAGGAGAAATACTGCACCCATGCCCCTTTGAAGACTAATTACACTGTCTGCAGTATTTGAATAACTGCCCATACATTTTGATATGTTGTGTTTTTATTATTTTAAGTATCTACCACATTCAAGAGTAAAATGTCTGTACCTTCACTGAAGTGTAATTACATGAGTGGGTACATTTGTCAAAACATCAATCTGTACACTTAAAATGTATACATTTAATATAATTAAATTATTCTTTAATAAGGTTGATTTAAAATAAGAAAGAGTAGAGTGAAACACAAAAGGGCTGGAGAGCTAGGAAGAAATCAGATATATCAGTCAGGGTTTTCCAGAAAAAGAAACAGAATTCATAGGATATGTATATATGGACGTGTTTGTGTTTGTGTACGTGTGTGTGTGTGTGTGTGTGTGTGTGTGTGTGTGTGTGTGTGTGTGTGTGTATGATTTATTTTAAGAAACTGCCTCATGCTTGTGTGGGGCTGGCAGGTTTGAAATCTGCAGGGCATGCTGGAAGGCAAGAAACTCTTGCAAGAATTGACAATGCAGTCATCAGACAAATTTTCTTCTCAGAAACCTCAGTTTTTGCTCTTCAGGCCTTCAACCCACATGATTTATTTGAAGTCAATTGATTGCAGGTATTAACTACATCTACAAAATAACTTCTCAAAAAGAGCTAGCTTAGTATGTGATTAAATACATGAGCACCATAGCCTAACCATGTTGACTCATCCCACGGCATATGCCTGCAATGTAGTCAATTGATATTTCCTTTCCATGCAGGCCAAAAAGTATGTAAATTGCCCCTACTAACAAAAGTCCATTTAAAATTATCCATTTAAAATCTAGATTTATGCATTTAAATATTTGTTAGCTATGGCTAACTGTTAACAAATTAATATTAAAGTTTTCTTTTTTCTATTATTTATGATAATCTCAAATTATCACAAGGACTTTGGTTTCTTATGGTAAAAGAGTCAAATTAATATTTATTGAACTAATCCCCAATTAAAGCATCTACTATGAACAACTAAACTGACATTTAGTGAGGAAGTACAAAACTTGAATAGCACCACCAGTCAGCTTGACCTAAGTAACCTGTATAGAACACTCAACCACCAGCAGCAGAAAAACAATTTCCAGATTAGACCATAAATTATGCCATAAAACAAGTCACTGTACGGTGTTGGAGAGAATCTAAATTATGCAAAGAATGTTCTCTGAAATAAAGTTGTGAATCAACAGCAGAAAGAATCCTGGGAAATCCTACACTATTTGGAAATCAAATAACATTGTTTTAAATTACGAATGAATCAAAGAAAAATCATGAACATATAAACATAATAACTAAATAAAACCAAAACATATCAAAATATATGAGATGCAGTTAAATCAGTGTCTGAGGGAACTTTATAGCTTTAAACACTTACGTTAAAATAAAAATAAACCAAAATCAATAATTTAGGCTTGTCTTTTAAGAAGGTAGAAAACAAGGGAAAATTGTAGCCAAAATAAGTCACAGAAAATAATAAATACCCAGAACACAAACCAATAAAGTAGAAAACAGAATGCAATAAAGAAAACCAATAAAACCAAAACTTACTTCTCTGAAAAGCAAAATTGATAAAACTTTTTACCTAAACTGATAAAAAATAAGAGTGATGATACAAATTACCACAATGTGGAACAAAGTAGGTATATCACTACAGAACATAGAGAAATTTAAAAATTTATAAGAGAATATTATGAAAACCCATATGTTAAAAAATTAGACAGCTTAGATAAAATAGACAAATATCCAGAATAATACAAATTACCAAGATTGATTCAAGAATAAATAGAAAATCTGAATAGCTCTATATCAGATTTTAAAAATGAGTTATTAAAAATCTTCCCTTGAAGAAAAATCAAGGCCCGGATGACTTCACTTGTAAATTCTATCAAACATTTATGTAAAAAAATAAAATAAAATGCCAATTCAAAACACACTCTTTCAGAAAAGAGAGGCAAAGGGAGCATTTCCGAATTCAGTCCATGAGGCCACCATTACCATTAGCCAGGTAATAGCGTCACAAGAAAGGAAAGCAATAGTATAATGCAGTATGTAGTAATGTTTTGCTAATTAATTTTAACATATGTTAGCAATACCTGTTCCCCTAAAAAGATAAGAATAATTTTCACTTGGTTGCATTTATAAATACAATAGACCTGATGTTTGAGAGCTTGTTCTGTGCTAATCACTGTAAATCAGAAGCAGTGACCATACCATCTGTCAGCTGGCTATGACTTCATTTCCCAAGAAGCAGGACTGACCTTAGTCACCAGCACTGGCTTAGATCAGTTTCGTTCAGCTCTCTATGGACCAGTAACCTGACAAGTAGCTCTTCTTTGGGGATCAATATTTATTGACTTGTAATAGTTTAGGATTAGGGTTAGGGTTAGGGTTAAGATAGACTGCTCATTATCTTGAAGGAGAGTCCAGAAATGGAAATGAATAGCTATTCTCGTGTTCCCAAAGCTGTCCGATGATGCCATGAAACACACTGGCATACAGAAGGAAAATTCCATCACCCTTGATGGTATCATTTAAAAAAAATTCTTGAACAGCCTTGAAATACCTTACAGGATACTCACTTTTATGGACTGGATATGGACTTTATCCTTCAGGTCAGTGTTTCTGAAAATGTCAGAAAATCACTTGGGTTATTAGATGTGAGAATTCTGGGCTTGACTCTAACCTGTGGCACTAACCAGGAATTTTTAACAAGAGTGATTTCCTAAAGTTTGAGAACTGTGTTTATTAATAGAGTACCATCAACACATTTTGAAGAGATCTATGGTCACATCTGCCAACTTTTAACTCTCACTTGGCCTCTACTCATTCAACACTTCTACCCAACCAGTCTGCTCTTGGCTGTTCTTAACATCCTCCCCATCTTGAATTCCACAAGCACTAATTCAGTCACTGTGATCTTCAGTAGGTCTCCGCATCATTCACCAGGCCCTTCTGAGCTTCCGCCATCTTGATATCAGTTCCTAGAGAACACAGCGCTACTGAATATGTCGATATAACCATGCACACAAATTCACCATATCCCTGTCCTTCTGTTTCAGTCTGGACCATGATCTTGGTGAGTACACTTCAACTCCATGGCTTGCTACGCAAGACTACTACTTCATATTTTCTCTTTCTAAAGGCCCATAATCCGCTTTACTGTTATGTTTTCAGTGACTATCTTCCTACATAACTGGTGAAATTACTCCTGTCAATTTTTAGGGTCCTACATAAGAGTTTTACGAACATACTTTTTGTGGCCACCTAAGGTGGGAGATATCTGACAGCAACACATGAGAATGATCCGGAAGTGACTCGTATGCATGGAGCTGGGAGAAGCACTTTCATAATCATACCAGATTGGAATGTGTTTTTTCCACCCAAGGAATAACTGCTGCAATCCAATGCCGAGGGACAGATTTCACAGAGATGCAAGCATTCAGAACACAGAGGAAGAACAAACTATGATGAACACTTTGAGAGGAAAGTCCTCAGAGGGATAGATGGCAGCCACTTGGAAAACAAACCTCAAGTTCCAGAACTGAATTGAAATTTTCAGTCGGTATTCGTCAGAACAGGAAGTCATGCACATAGAGTTGATGAAGCTTCTCTATTATCAATATGACCTTCGAAACACTACTAACAAAGAACTGAAATGTCTGCAATTGTGACGAGAAAGGGAGCCATTCAAACACAGACATCTTGGGACTTGGAACAGATGGGACTTAGAAGAGACTCATTGGATAACTAAAAACCAGAACAAGAGAAAAGTAAAAGGGCAGAGATATTTCCCTAAGGTTTTCACCAGTTCTTCATGAAAAACATACTAAAAACTTAACATCAGTACCACACCAGACATTGAGGGAAGTTTGTTATATGTTGTTTATAATTATACTTACTTGAACTGCTAGGAGAATTTTACCTTATACATTCTACAATAAATTCTTAGTTGCTCAAAATCCTCTGACTGTCTTTAGTAGTCTGGATTTAAGGTGTTGGTAATATATTTCAGAATTTTGTGGACTTAACTAACAAAAGTCCCTGGCCATCAGGAACAAGAAGCTAAACAGTCTCCATTACGGAAAGATGTCTTACTGAGTCTGAACTTTGATGTGAGACTTGGGTTATACATTTACCATTGTATAGCCTTAAATTAACCTCAATCCCAAGCACAAGAAAATACGCTAACTGCTCTAAGTTTTCACAGAGAATCCCATTCTCATCTCAACATAACTATACGAGGCATGAATTCCTTGGGCATGTTAGGGTTATATGGCCTGGTCTCTCTGGGAAGTCAGAACTGCTGAGCATCTGATCCAGTAGCATCTGGAGATGGGAAAGGCCGAGACTCTTAGGAGGTGAGCTCAATGGCGGCCATAATAAATCTTGGCTCTCCTTCCCAGGGGAGGCTGAGCCAGAGAAAGGAGTTAGAAAGTGTCCAGCACGGACATCAGAATCACCTGGAGGGCTTGTAAAGTCCTAAGCTGCTGGATACCACTTCAGAATTTTTGATTCAGCAAGTCTAGGATGTGCCCAGAAGATTTGTGTTTGTAACAAGCACTCAGGTGAGGCTGCCTACCCAGATACTACACTTGAAGAATCACCGTGTTAGGAATGAGGCGACAACAGTCTAGGCCTTGGGGTTACGTGGGGCTGAGTAAATGTGGGGAAACACAGCAACCCCATCCAGTGCAGACACGCATCATTCATTCATAGGCATCCTCTAATTGATTTCACGTCCACCTGGCTATCCAAAGTTGTGCTATAAAGCGTGATCTGAAAAAAGCTAACAAGACTGTTTTTTCATCCAAGACACATTTATTAAGTACCTACTGTGTAGCAGATGCTGAGCTAGGCACTAGGTGTTCAGAAATGCAACATGATCCTTGCTCTTCTAAAGAAGATTCTATTTCGAGAGGTCCCAAACAATGATTCTTCCTCCCCATAAATCATGTTGCCTCTGGCTTCTGACTTAATGGCTCCTTTTCATTTTTGACAGAAGCCAGATGCTGCCTAGAATAAAGAAATTGTTGTTCAGCTTTACACTCCAAAAACATGTTTTCTTGAGTCCATGGCATAACAGTCTGGAAAGCCAGGCTCTGTTAAGAGACAAAATGCTTTGCTAAATTTCAAATCCTTATTTTACATACTAAGAGCAAAGCTTGGAAGTGTGATCATAGAGCTTTATTCTAAAGAAATGGGAGAATTTGATGGAGGCTCAGCTTCTCTCTCAGAGGAAGAAAAAAAAACCCCTCTGGCCTCTGGAAAAAGGATATAATTAATTTTAGGGGAAACAAATCCAAAGGGAGAAGACCAGGTGAGGTGGTTGTACTCAGCGCCCAAATACCCTGAGCATCATTTCAGAGGAGCAACAGATACCTCGTAGCAGAAAGTTCAGACTGACAGAAAATCAAGAAGAAGTCCCATGTGAAGAAGACTCCAAGAGCATCTCCGTTGGTGCCCTGCCGTCTGTCCTTCCACCATGGTCGACATGTTGCAAGTGTGGTAGGGGATTATCTGGTGTGAGGTGTCTGGACGAATGGTCGCAAAATACCGTTTCCCTCTTTCCCTCCTTCTTGGTCATGGCATGGTGAAAATTCAGAAGCCCCCATGTGATTGTCTGAGGGATGCCCAAGTCCAGGATGAGGGCTGGAACAGCTTAAAACCAGGAGGCAGGGGAAGCACCAGAGACATAAGAGAGCCGGTAGCACCTAATGGAGCTGGGAGAAGGAGCCGGGTGGGAGAGGAAGATGCCTCAGTTTCCCTGCAGTGGTCAAGGTGAACCTCAGGCCTTGAGTCATTCAGCCACAGACAGGCCGCCTAACGAGACAGCAAGAACAGACAGCAGCACTCAACCACTCTGGCTGAAATGAGCTAAGCTTCAACCAGGTCATCAGTCGTGTCCACACATGCACCCAAGGTCCCCACCCTCAAATATGCAAAGCTGGGTATAATTTCTCCTGCACTCTGATGACACAAGAAAAAGGAGAGAACAGGGAAAGAAGTGAAGCCCTTGAAAGACAGAGAGGTTACTAAAAAAAGAATTGTGTTTACCAAATGGAGACTCCCAAACTGGAGGAAACAGACTTTCTCCAAAAGCAACTATTTTACACAGGAAGACACTAATTTACTTTTAATGGACAAGCTTGAAATTAGGGTTGCTTGACTGTGGCAGTTGTTGCTGTTCTATTTCCTGTTTATGAAGAGGGAATGGAGATTCCAGAAAAACATTAGGGAAAATTTGTAAACTGAAGTGTGTTAGGTAGAGAGTATGGAATTATTATATGAGTTATAAACTGTAACACTAGGGGCTTTCATAGATGACACGTAAGCTCGTGATTGATTTGAGAGGGAGATACAGGGCTATTGGCCATCCCAGCCACCTCCCTCATCCACAAAAGAGTGTGTTTGGTGGAAAGTGTGAGGTTCTACTGATGATAGAAGGTAGGCTTCCACAACAAACCCTTCTGGGGTGTATTTTTCCCAATAAACTTAGTGTTGAATCTTAGACAGGAATCTAGAACCTCTTGGTAACCTGCTCTGGTTCCCAAATCCTCATGCTATGACCCAGTGAAGCCACTGGGACATTGAGGCGTCTCTGTGTCTGGCTCTGTGGGAACAGTGAAGAATGTGACAAATCTTCAAAAGGTCAACAAGAAGCTTCCCAAGGCCACTGGATTATGACCACTGTCACCCCAAAGAGCACCCGCCTGCTTTCACCAGGGGCTGGTAGAGCGTGCACAATTGCCAGAGAGCCACCACCAGTCTCAGGTGCCCGAGGTGGTGAATGGACTCCTTGTACAAATGACCAGATGGGGAAGGGTGTCTCTACAATACTTCAAGACAGCCAGAAACTACCACCTCAGAGACTTTCTGCTATTCTTAATGGCCTCAGGAGTTTCAGAGAAGAAAGACAGACAGAGACCACAGTTCAAAGGCTGCATGTTTTTTCTGCTCAACTCTCCCTCCTTCTTTGTTTTTTTCATTCTATCACGTTGCACTCACAGAAAAATAACACATAGTTAATCAGGTTATCTTGCTACGGGGAAAAATGCTTCCCAGGTTACAGACACAACTATAGTCCAGCATTGAGACAGAGAGGTTGATCTGGAATTGAGGTCACATCTTCCTAGCATCAACATTTTCTATTCCCCCTGTATTCCATTGCTGTCTTCTACAATGTGTCTTAAAATTCATGCAAATCGTACCTAGCCCTAATCATATCGGTCAGGTATGAGACGAGCCTGTGGCTTTTATTTAACACCTTCTTTGTGTCTTTTTTTTTTTTTTTGCCAAAAGCTATTTAAATTATATCTGAGATAAATAACTGTAGGAAAATAAAGGTGGAAATTAAAGGGAATGACTCAGAATTGGAGATTCTCTGAGGAAGGGAGCTTACGGTATCTGAGAACACTGAAGGATCGAATCCCCTGCCCAGCCTCGCCTTTCAAGTAGCACTGACTGTGTGTGAAGGAGGTAATTAAAGTTTGCCTGTGATAAGGTAGGGGGAAAAGACTGACGTCCACGATAAGCAACCGAGAATGACATAAAGTGACCAAGAACCTTGCTGGCAGCAGAAGGAAGCCAGTGTTTAGATAAGAACCCTTGAAGCATGTAGCAGGGTGGAAAGGGCAGTCGACGAAATCAGCATCTTGGGATCTATTCCAGCCTCCGGCGCCCACTCCTAGAGCGACTCACCTAAGATGGTTCAACTTCTCGTGACTCAGTGTCCCCATCTGCTAAACAAGGGGACTAAATCTCATGCCCACTTCCGCACCTGAAGTTTCATCAAGCTTCATCATGCTCTGAATCCACCAAGACCGAGTGGTGAATGGAGCATCTTTATCCAGGTACTTTCTCATTCTGAAATGTACAGCATCCTGACCATTATTCATTAGAAATTTAATTAATGATACTCATTTTTATTAGAATGATATTTTGGTAGAAACAAACGTGATGGTGATTTTTTTCCCCTAGTCTTAGTTATCCAAAGCTAAGAAAATAAGAGCTGCGAATGCCTTGTCTCCACCATCTGGGCTTCCTGGAAAAATGCCAGTTTTAGGTATTGTGTGGAATTGTCCCACCCCCATCTCACAATTTGTAAATTCCAGCATTCTGTTATCCAAAATATATTTCCCTGACTGCTACTTACTACCCTAAGTTGTACAGCATTACTGTCAGAGATGTTTACAGCTTTTTGCCTTGGGAATATGCTCACAGTGTCTACACCTATAAACAACTTCCGAACATGGGGCAACAATACCTAAAGGAAGTGGGTGTGGGAAATAACTTATTCCCACAGTCATGTGAAAAATGTAGCCTCGTGATGATTCCTATTGGCCATTTAACAAGATATATGGGCCCAAAATGTCCCTCTGAACCCTCCAACATATAGGTGCTAGGAAATCTACTTCCCTATTTTGTTCCTAAGCTGATGGACCAGTTGTCCCTATTTGTTAATTTGCAGGACCCCGGCCCTTCCCTTGCTGGGTAATTGTGCCTGCCATAGTGCGGAGCATGTCTTGTAGACAAACCCAGCCATGGACTCAGGGACTCACCAGCATCTCTGCTGCCTCACCACCTACCCCTCCCAACGTCTGCTGAGATTCACACATCACATCACTGGCACCGTCACTGCCCGCCATATTGTTGTAGCTGCACTCAAGCTGGGCAAGCAGTAGCCCTGACAGAGCTTAGTCTGCAGTTCGTCTTGGGGTGTCTGCTCTTCCTGCCACCACAGAAGGAGCTGCATCGTGACTTGTCTCCGGATTGCCACTGTCCCCTTCCTTCGGTGAAAAGTGAATACCCTCTTTCTTGCGGCCTGTTCTTAGAAGGTATCCTGCAACAAAGTTGGGTGGTTTCTTGGTCATCCATAGATTTTTATTTTGCCAGTCAGCCTCCTATTTGTTTCTTAGGGCTGCTCTAACAAATTACTACTAACAACAGAAAAATTTTTCCTCCCTGTTCTAGAGACCGCAAGTCTGGAATCAGAGCGTTTTCACAACTGTGCCTTCTCCAAAGGCCCTAGGGATGAACTTTCCATGCCACTCCTGGGTCAAGAGCTCCAGGGATTCACTGACATGTGGCAGTCTCTGTCTCACCTCCACACAGCCTTGTCCTCTTCCCTGTGTGTGGCTCTGTGGGGTCCTTATAAAAACACTTGTTGCTAGATTTAGGGCCCACCTGGAAAACCCAGCATGATCTTATCTGGACATCCCTCCATAAATCTGCAAAGACCCTTTTTCTAAATAAGGCCAAATTCCAGGACTTCAGAGCTCTCACACTCTGAGAGCGTTTCTCAGGGAAGGAACTCAGATTCCTAGGGATACCTTTGTCTCTGTCCACGCATCTATCCCTACAGAGCACACAGGCACGCAGCCCATAGTGCCAGTCTGCTTAGCACCACTGCTTCTCCTCAGCCTCTGGATGCTGAAGCTGAATGTAGGCCACCCTGCCAGATGTCGCTTTCTAATGGTGATGTTTTGCTTGGGAGCTGTCCCTCCCTGCAATATGATTTCTGCCTCCTTTCAGAAGTCTGTTGGGAAAATCTTTGTCTGAATTGCAAAAGGAGGGGCACAATTCAGGTTCTAGCTCATAAAGCTTCCAGGTCTTAGAAACTGGAAAATATAAAAGCACACACACATATAGATGGGAATATATATAGTAAGTGTGTGTGTGTGTATACTGGAGTTGCCAAAAAAATGTATATTCATTTTAAGAGATGTTTGTCATAATCAGAAGTGTCTGGATGCTGATGGTAACCACTTTGAGCACCTCTTGTAATTGCAGAAGTCACAAGTGATTTGTATTCATCCTTTGTTATCGGTATATTTTGAGTATGACTTTTTTTTTTTTTTTTTTTGAGTTGCGGTCTCATTTTGTCACCAGACTAGAGTGCAGTGGCATGCTCCCGGCCACCACAGCCTCAACCTGCTAGGCTCCAGTGATCCTTCCGCCTCAGCTTTCCAAGTAGCAGGAACTACAGGCGTGCACTACCACACCCGGCTAATTTTTGATTTATTGTAGAGACGAGGTCTCGCCAAGTTGCCCAGGCTGGTCTCGAACCCGCAGGCTCAGGCAATCTACTCGCGTTGGCCTCCTAAAGTGCTGGGATTTCAGGCTGAGCCACCGAGTCCAGGCTTGAGTTTTACATTTAGTACGGTTTTTTCCTTTCTTAAAATGTATACATTTACTGGCACTGTGTGTGTGTGTGTGTGTGTGTGTGTGTGTGTGTGTGTGTGTGTGTGTGTATAACATATATATAAAGGCATTGTTGACAAACTCCGCACTGGCTTCTCCAAGTCAGTGCTCCAATCCATATATGATACCCTGCACAATTCATATGTTTCAGAAACTAAGAAGGAAGCAGGTAAGCATCATGTTGATTTTCTTAGAGATCAAACAATGTGAAGACCAACCTCAAAATATCTTCTGAATTTCTAGCTCTCAAGATACAGAACTATGATAACTGACATTCTAAGGAATAAAATCTGAAGCCTTTTTAAAAAATTGGTTGTCAGTAAAAATATTTATCTTGGCATTGCCATAAGGTTGTTTGGGATCAGATTGGGAAAAGCAGTGTCGTTTCATTTCTCATCTCAGGTCTTCCTCAATGTAGCCAGTGACTTCATCTCTTTTCTATTTCTGTTCTCACTCTTACATTAAGAAGGAAACTTGGGTTTGCAGCTAATGGTGATTGAGGACCACAAAACTCAGTGGTCTAGTCTTGGGTCAAAGAAGTTTGTACAAATACAGGGAGAAGGGTGAAGTAGGGTGTGATCTTGTCACCTGTTGTGTCACGTTATGACTTTAATTATAGTCGATTTTTTTCTGAGGATACTCAGAGCATGGAAACACAGGGTCAGCATGGAGTCTGAAAGACAGAGACCTGGGGAACTGGGCTTCAGCTAGGAGTAGGACTGGCATGCAATTAGAACACAGCCCTTAATCCCAGCACTTTGGGAGGCTGAGGCGAGAGGATTGCCTGGGCCCAGGGGTTCGAGGCCAGCCTGGGAAACTTGGTAAGACCTGGTCTCTACAATAAATCAAAGAATAAGCAGGCTATTAAATTCAACTGTAATTTTTCTCCTTCAAAGTACTGCTGAACTTTCCCTCTGGCCCTAATATCTAAATTTCCAGTATTTTGGGTATCATATTATGGGAAAGACACAAGAAGAACAAGAAAAATGAAGAGAGGGAGTTGGGGAAAGTTGAGAAACAGAAAATTGTGCCTCTGGGAATGACAAGTCCTGGTCACTTCATGTCCCCTCAGCCCTCTCCCCGGGTGGTCAGGTATGCAGCACCTCTTCTAACTCATCTTTGGCAAGAAAATCAAAACTCAGAAGCCCTGTTTCTAACAAATTAGGTTAGGTGTTATTTTAAATATGTCAAGTACAATTCATTTCCACCCGAGGGAAATCAACCTACTTCTCTGGAGCAAGTTCTGCCCTTCTAAGGGTCGCCTAATTACATGAAACTATCACCAGATAGAATGCTCTGCTAACTGGGATCCTCATCACGTAGCAGATAGATTGGATGTTAGGTCATATTTCTTATTATTGCACTTACTTTTGTCATCAAACTCAACTGTGAAAGACCGCAAAGATCTAGTAGAGTAGGTGTCCCAACCCCTTCCCCAACTCTCCCTTGCTGACCCAGTCATGATTATGTCTGGGTGTTCACCTTCTTCCACTTGGCAAGGTGCCTAAGGTGACCACATCTTCCTAGAGGTAAATCTCACTTCATCCATCTGTAGCACAATAATCTCATTCCCCTTGTAAACAACTGGGTACATGACCCATTTGTGGCCAATGAGAGCTTTCTAAGGGTACCTAGGAAGTGTTTCCCCCTAGATTCAAAGAGGATGGCCAGAGAAGATGGCTCTTCTGCTGAACATTCGTGTTTCTCCACGAGGTACTTTTAACTGCAGCATCTACTTGGTGACCATGGTGTGAGGCTGATACATTGAGCTGCTTCATTATCCATCTCTGGAGCTGACATAATCCAGGATCCCCTGTTATTGACAATAATAAATATCTCCATTGTTCATGCAAGTAGTTCTTGATGTGCTGTCCTTACATCATAAGTATCAGCATCACGTGAGGGCTTTCTAGACCCCCAAAACCTTAGGTGCTACTTCAGACTCAGAACCCAGGGACGCAGAAATCTAGGGTTCAACAAGCCCTCCTGGTGATTTTGATGCACGCTCAAGTCTGAGAACCACTGGTTTAAGCCATCTGATACTACCTGGCCACGGGGATTTGAATTTTTTTGATAGTGAAGAATTCGTGGGTTATTTTCTACAGAAAACAGCACAATGACCTATAGGAACTAGTCCCCAAATGTTAGTTAATGATGGGTGACCATGAGCAAATCACTTAACATCTCTTTGTCCCAGCTGTACTTACTAGCAAATAGGGTGATAGTAGCTCCTAGGGCAACTAGAAGCCCTAGTAGGAAAACTGTTAGCATGCTATGCCAGAGACAAATGATACATACACCAATTATCCCATTTGATGCTTTATGTTTTCTCTCTTGGCTGGACACTAAAATGTTCTATTTCATCTGCTATGATTATCTAAACTGCCAATTATATGGTGAGGGATGATAATTACGAAAATAGTCTGCCCTCTTGTTTTACTTTAAAGGAAGGTGAAATGAAAAGCTGACATGCATTTTACAAGAAATTCTCAGGCAAAGGACTGGAGAAAATGTATAAAAATCTCATAATTAAAATTCAGGGCTTCAAAAGATAGGCCTTCAGAATACAGGAGATATACGAGGACACACAGTCCAGCTTTATCCTTGACCACACTTACTGGACCCCTACCTATCACCATATGCAAAAATAACTCAAAATTATCAAGGACTTAAATGCAAAGCCTCAAACTATATAAGAATCCTAGAAGAAAACCAAGGGAACACGAAGTGGGCAATGAATTCATGACCAAGTCCCCAAAAGCAAATGCAGCAAAAGCTAAGATAGACAGATGGGACATCATCAAGTTGAAAAACTTTTGCACGGCCAAAGAAACCATCAAAAGCGTTCAGAGTAAACCTATGGAATGGGAAAAAATATTTTCAAACTACGCATTGGACAAAGGTCTAACATCCAGGATCTCCAAGGAACTCAAATGAACTGAAAGGAACAAAACAAGCAGCCGCATTAAAATGTGGGCAAAGGACATGAGCAGACACTTCTCAAAGGATGATATACAAGCAACTGATAGACACAAAAAATGCTCATCCTCACTAATCATCAGAGAAATGCAAATCAAAACTACAATGAGATACTACCTAACTCTGGTAAGGACAGCTATCATCAAGTCAAAAAACAACAGGTGTTGGTGCAGCTGGGGATAAAAGGGACACTGTTACAGTTGGTGGTAAACTAATCCAACCTCTATCGAAAACAGTGTGGTAATTCCTCAAGGAACCAAAAATTGAATTTCCATACCATCCAACAATCCCTCTCCTGGGAATATACCCAGAGGAGCATAAATTACTTTCCCAAAAAGATAACTACACACACATGTTTGTTGCCGTGCTATTCACAATAGCAAAAACATGGAACCAACCTAGATGCCTATTGAAAGTGGACTGGATAAAGAAAATGTGGTACATATACACAGTGGAATATTATGCAGCCATAAAGAACAAAATCATGGCCTTAGCAGCAACCTGGATACAGTTGGAGACCATCGTATTAAGTGAACTATCGCAGAAACAGAGAACTGAATACCACAGGTTCTCACTCATAAGCAGACCCTGAACACTAGTCATATTATCACAGAGATGGGATTGACAGTCGCTGGGCACTGCTAGGAGATGGGGCGGGGGAGGAAGGAGGGTGACACGTGGCAACACAATGTGAACCTGGTCCATTACTAGCAGTTGAGAGGGCCAGCTAGAAGCCCACATCTCACCTGCCTGCAGCCTACTCATGTAGCAAAACCTCACTAGTACCCCGCAACTCAAAATAAAAGAAGAGAAAAAGAAATTTCACAGGAGCTTCTTCCTTTTTTGTTTATAAATGTGCCAATGTCCTACAAAGAGTGCTAATATAGTTGATACATACATGGAAAAAAATAAGATGATAATGGATACAACTTGAACACTAATTGAGCTTCTTTCCCCTTTCTTCAATGATTTTAAATTATATTCAGCTGTGTAGTTAGCCAACAATCAAAAATTTAACTATCAAAAATAACAAGTATCTAGCACAGAGTAAGTAATCTATAAGTGAAGACTCACACATGGATTCGTCAGACTATACAGATTGGTGATTGAAGGTCTATCAGGATGAAAAATAGCTTGCAACATCTACACCAACACCATTCTATGACTGTGGCTGCTTTTGATTTATTCTATTTATATAGGCATAATTATGACATTGTTCTCATGTAGGCCACATTGCAAGATCTACCATTTTCTCTTCCAGATTATGGGTTAATAATCCATTCATCTTCATTCAGATCCAGAGAAGAAGAGGCTCCTTAAGGGTTAAACACACATGTATTAATAATTGTGTATTCCCCCTTAAAAAAAAAAAAAAAAAAGAGGTTAACCACTCTGATTTGGGAAATACTCAAAAAGGATCTGATCTATAAAAGGGACTATAGATTAGCATTTGAAGTATGCTAGTTATGAAGCTATTGTCTCTCATGCAATCCCACCCACCTCCCCCAGCTCTACTTTGTGATACTGGAAATGGCACCACATTTCTCCCTGGGTCTTTGCTAGATTATGTCAACAAGAGAAGACCAGATGCTGCAACTTGTTCCTTTCTATTTGCCTGTCTGTCCTGCCGACATCCCCTCATTGACAGCCTTTGATCTGGCAATGGTTGCTGGTGTCAGGAGCAGTTGGTTCCAGTTCACAGTCCCTCTACCCTGGCATTTCAGAACCCACGTCACTGCACTTCCTGAGAGGTACCAGTGTCAGCCGGACACCTCCTCCTCAGACACTCAAATCTCACTCAGAGGGTTGCTTCTCCAAGCTTCTAGGCACAAGTGATAGTAACATCTGCTTATAGTTCCTGTTTTGGGCCAACTTCCAGTCTCCCCTCTTAGTTGTTTCTGTTCTCCAAATGTTTAACCAATTCTTTACATTACATTTTCTCTGTCAAAATATTGGTGTCATCTCTGTCTCCGGGACAAGACTCTTGCAATTGATATATTGCCTTAGGATAATTTTCAGAGACTTCAAATGATTTCTTTAAAAATAATTTTTGCCAGTTAAATTGTTGTTTGCTGGTGAGAACCTCCAATGAGCTCCTTCTTCTGTTATTCTGAAAGTCCTACCTCTCTTCTTTAATAGTGTTTTTATTTTATTAATAGCTCTTACATTCATTTGTTCAATAAACATGATTGGAGATCTTCTGTGTGCCTATGTGTCTTTAACATTACATACACAAAAATCAAAACAATAATCCCTGAACCTGAAAGTCTCCTGATAGCCCCCTGGAATACTGAGTGAAATGCTGCTACTCTTTCTCTCACCATGACAAAAATAATAGACGCAAGGTATTCTTTTTTGTCCAGTCAATCATTTCTTTTCCTCCTTTTCAAAATAGTCTCAAAACCCCATTTTCCCCCAAAATACTGACTAACATACACGATTAACCATAATTGCTTGCACTCTGATCTTTACCTGTGTCATTTAGTTGACATTTAAGCCTTTTGCTGTAAACCTAAAGGTTCAATTTGTTAGCTCATTTATCATCTTCTTTTTCTTACTAGATGAAAAGCAATTCTACTAAGTGTCCACAGATACTTCTGAGAGGGTCAGCCCTGTATATCTCCAACTCTGCAGTCAGAGTTCCAGAGATACCTAAATGGATACCACAATCAATCGCTATGTTGAAACCAGTGCTTCAGATGCAAGTTCAGCTTCCAAACTGTTGCTTCTCAGAGACTATGGACTCATGCCGGAAGATAAATTGAGTTGAAGTCAATTATTCCCATCTCCGAGTGGGGCCCATTTTAGAAATTATCCGTTATTAATGTTAAGATGGTGTCACAGAAAAAAATCACTTATTTAAATGAAAATAGGATATCATCAAATGGACTAGAATGAAATTGATTTTAAAGAAGAGAGGTGGGACTTCCAGAATAACAGAAGAAGGAGTTCAGTGGAGATTCTCACCAGCAAAACAACAATTTAACAGGCAAAAGTTATTTTTTTTAAATTCATTTGAAGTCTCTAGAAATTATCCTAAGGGAATACATCAAATAGAATGACATTCATGTATGAAAGCCTACTAAATCTTGATAAGAACAATGAGAGTCATTTAAGCCATGACTCATTCCCTGACATGCCCTGCCCACCCAGCTCTGCTACAGACAACCTGCTTTTTTCTTTTCCTCAAGCAACCTGCTCTAGGTGGGTATAATCAAGAAGATGTTGGAATAATTGAGTCAGGTCACTAAACAAATACACAAATGACCAAGCATGAATTATAAGACATACGAAGAAACAAAAAAGTACAACCCACAAACAAGAAAAAAAAAAAAAAGCAGGCAATAAAGACTGCCTTTGAATAGGTCCAGATGGTAGACTTAGCAAAGACTTTTAAAAAGCTATTATAAAGATGTTCAAAGAAATGAAGAAAACATGCTTAAAGAAGAAAAGAAAGTTATCAAAACAATGTCTTAACAAAGAAAGAAAATCAATAAAATGGACAAAATTATTTTTAAAAATGAAATAAAATTTATGGAAAAGTACAAAATTTTAAAAATCACTAGAGAGCTCCAGCAGCACAACATGAATTAGCAAAATAGAAATCATCAAACTTGAAGATAGATCAATAGAGACGGTGTGATTCAAAGAACGGAGAGAAAAAAGGTATGAAGGAAAATGATCAAAGTCTCAGAGAAATATGGGACACCCTATATAAAAACCAACATATGTGTAATGGATGGAACAACAGGGACAAAGAAAAAATATTCAAAGAAATAATAGGTGGAATTTTTCAAAATTTGATTTTAAAAAATACATTCAAAAAGCTCAATAAACTCCTAGTAGAATAAATGCAAAAAGATTTACACCTCTATACATCATAATTAAAATGTTGAAAAACAGAATCTTGAAAGCAATAAAAAGAAAGACTCATCAACTAACAGGGACCCCAAACCATAAATCAGCTGACTTTGCATCAGAAACAATGAAAATGATACCAGATGAAAACTCAAATCCAGGAAGAAATGAAGGAAACCAGACAAATAAGACTAATATAACAAACTCTATACATGTACTCTTGCTCTTACTTTTCTGTTTATTTAAAAAGCGTAAGATTACATATGCTAATAACTATAACAATATACGATTGCATTTTTACCATATGTAAGTGAAATATGTATAACAGCACAAAGAGAAGTTTCTTATAAAAGTTCTATGTTTAAATGGAACTAACTCAATATAAAGATCAAGCCGATTGCATTAAGTTAAAACGTGTACTTTAAGTCATGGTGCAACCACTAAGATTAACTCAAAAAATTATAAAGAATAAGGAATTAAAACATTATACTATAAAAAGTAAATTGCATTCAAAAGAACAACAAAAAAGTAAAATGTTGCTTTTAAAGCTACCTCGTATTTGTTTTAGAAGCCTCAACTAACTAAGACACACAGAATGATAGAAGATATTTGCAAATCATATATCTGATAAAGAACTTGTATCCAGAATAAAGAACTCTTGCTACTTAGTATTAAAACAAATTTTAAAATGGACAAATATTATGAATAGAAATGTCTCCAAAGGAGATATACAAGTAGCCAATAGGCACATGAGAAGATGTTCGACAGCCTTAGCCATCCGTTAAATAAAAATCCAAACCACAGCAATACCATTTCATACCCACTATGTATATAATTTAAAAAACGGTTAGGTGTTGGCAAGCATGTGGAAAAATTAAAACCCTCATACGCGTATACTGCTGGTGGGAATGTAAAATGATGCTGATGACTTGAGAAAAATGGCGATTTAGCATAACTTAAAATAGAGCTATGATATGACTCAGTGATTCCACTCCTAGAATTCCCAAGAGCAATAAAAACATACATCCACTCAAAGTGAAGAAACGGAATGTGGGATATACACACAATGAAACATTATTAGGCCATAAAAAAGAATGGACTGGTGATACAGACTTTGAAGATATTATGCTACACGAGAGAAGGCTCATGTGGAATAGCCCAATTTGTATGAGGTGCTCAGAATAGTAAAATCTATAGAGATAAAAAGTAGATCCGTGGTTATTGGGAGGCAGAGTGAAATTGGGAAGGTGAGAACTGATCTTTCTGAGGGAACACAAGTGCTGTAAGGGTCCAGCGTGGTAAGGGTTATACAGCCATGTGACTATAGTAAAACACACTCAATGGTATGCTTTAAATAGGTGGACTATAATTTATATGAATTATTTCTTAAATAGATCTGTTATAAAAAAAAAAATAACAGAACATCCCATTGGAATTAACGTTAGTCTACTTGAGTTTAATATATTTCTTTAATGGTTGGGGAAACCAAGACTGAGAAATCACGTACCATGTCTAAGATCACACTAGTTAGAAGTGGGAAAAGCCAGGAATGCAATCTAACTAATAAAATGGTAATTATATGCACTGAACTGCCATTAGATACCTGAACTATCTAACTCTCCTTAGGGACAACTCCTCAATTATTAGAGACCTTCCACTGTCCCTTCCTCTGGGACTATCCCCAGGCTCTGCACCCCAAGCCTATTTCCTTAACCTTTCCAAGTTAGACTTTTAGCCCTTTGCTCTAAGTCAGTGATTGCCCCTCTGCCCTGTCCCTTTGGGTTTCTTGTCACCTATTCTGTTCTGAGTCCCTATTTACTGGCATCCTACAAGCATCAGCTTCCCCTTTGTTCTGTATTTCACAACTTGCCAAGATCAATTGCTTGCCCCTCAGTGATACCAGTGCCATCCCTGGAATCCTAGCTTTGGTCATTGCCAACAAGAGTTATAAACTAAGCTCTGTGCTGTGTCTATTGTTTTTTTTTTTTTTTTTTTTTTTTTTTTTTTTTTTTTTGCGAGGGAAGTAACCCAAAAGGCAGGTATCTTCTGCCCATTTTGGAAAATATTGAAGTTTAGAGAGATACTTTGCCAAAGGTCACTTTGCCAGTAAGTGGTAGAGCAAGAAAATAATCTGATTCCTTTCTACTGTACAGACCACCTCCAGGTCTCGTGACTCAACTTCTTTATTGTTTTCACTATATTCACAGGACATAGGGTCGAACCATTTTCTATTGCAAATATAACAAATTATTCACAAATGTACTAGTCAAACACAACATAAAGGTACTGTCTTATTGTTCTGTTGCTCAGAAGTCAGATGCAGATCCCACTAGGCTGCATTCCCTCTGTAGGTGCTCCAGGAGAACCCATTGTCTTGCCTTTTCAGCTTCTAGAGGCTACATGCAGTGCTCAGCTTGTAGGCTCTCGTCTTCAAAACCAGCAATGGCTGGTGGGGAAGTCTTTCTCAAATTTTATCCCTCTCATATTGACTCCTGTTCTTCCTCCTTCTTCCACATTTAAAGACCCATTTGAAACGAATCGCGGTAACTTGGATGGATTTAGAGTCTGTGATACTCGGTGATTTATCATAGAAACAAAGAACTGAGTACCACATGTTCTCACATAACCGGGCCCTGAACATTTACCATAATACTGTAAGAAAGGGATTAGCAATAGCCAGAAATTACCAGGGGAGGGAAGACGGAGGGTACGTAGCATTGATAAAGGTACCTGATCTCAAACCTGGCAAAATGGGACCAAAGGGAGACCTAAACTTTACCTGTGCAATGACCACTTACATGCTAATCCTGAATTGTACGCCACATCATTAAAATAAAATAAATTTTAAAAAGAGAAGAGAAAATGGTTAAAATGATGTCTCTTATGTTATATATATTTTACTGCAATAAAAAAATTTTGTTCAAAAGAAAAAAACCATTTGATTGTGTTGAGCACACATGGTAATCCAGGTTAATTTCCCTATATTAAGGTCAGTTTACTAGCAACTTTAATTTCACCTGCAACCTAATTGCTCCCTGCTGTATAAGATATATTCATATGGTCAACAGATTAGGATGTAGACATCTTTGGGGGCCATTGTCCTGCCTATCATGTAGGACGAGCATGGCCATTCACTACAACAATGTAACAAACCCATATACCCCAGTCCTCCTTAGGTAACCATTCCACACCCCATCTACTTTCACACCCTCATCCTCCATTAAGATCTTCCTTTCCCATTTCATGAATTGCTTCATGCTCCGGTGCTTTTGTTAATTTCCTTTGCATCACAATTTGCAGGCTGCCTTCCTCATTCATGTGGATTTCTATATATGCCTAGCTCCATGGAAAGAATAAGGCAAACTAAAATGTTTATGATGGATAATAGTGTGATGCATTCATCCTGTCAGAATACACTGATATTTTAACATAGTCCTTATCCCGTCTTAGTGTAAAAGAAGAAGTAGTGTCAACCTACAGGCCTTTTCATGAGGTCTTTGTTTGGATATACTCTGAGAGTTTAGCCTTTGAGTAGGATCTAAGTTTTGTTTAAATCTGCCAGAATGCCTGGAGGCTGTATCAGTTGAGGTTTTTGTTGTGGTTGCCGGTAACAGAAATAAGCTTGATAGGTAGGGTTGGAAATAGTAAAAGAAAAGAAGGAACTATTGGAAGATTTTGTGGATGCACCACTAGTAGGAAAAGAAAAACTAAAATGAGAGGGGTGTTTGTTTTGTTTCATTCCTTATGTTATTCCTTTCAAGGGAAAGACAGTTATAGTTGCCAACTGGCCAAGCTGACTTCATGTCTGTCCTTGACTCTACTGTGGCAATAAAAGGAAAGGCCTAGTAAGTAGGAAATCAAGGAATACTAGGGTCTATAGGGCATAACTTTGCTTTTATTTGTGAGAAAGCAGGAATGGAAAGATATATTAGTCAGGGCTTGACCAGAGAAGCAGAAGCCATAGGAGATACAGATTAAGAGATAAACACATACTGCAAGGAATTAGTTTACACGATTGAGGGGACTGGCTAGATAAGTTCAAACTCTGCAGGCCAGCAGGAGGGGTAGGCTGGAGCGTCAATCCACAAGTAGAATTTCTTCTTCCTGAGGGAAGCCTCTAAAACCACTCCACGTGTTGAGGCCATAGTTCTCTTTTCAATCATTTTTGCAATAAGGCACCTTGGACACAGGCTCAGTGGGTACACCACCGTTAGTCTGTACCCAGGCATAAATGAGTACCCTCTGGGGGAAGCACAACTGTCCATCGTGGTCACTTGCTTCCAAGACAGTCCCACAGTGAACCATGCCCCCTGTATTCATGCACTGTGTAGTCCCTTCCCACATCCAACATGAGCTAGTCCTGTAAAAGCAAAAGAATGAAAAAGACGGGATACTTTGCCAACTCTGAATTGTCATAAAAAGCCTTGGGTCCTTCCTTGGTCTCTTGGAGCACTCACTCTTGGACTTCTCAGCTGCTATGTAAGCAGACTGACCACCCTGCTAGAGAGAGCACATGGAAAAGTCCTGGGATGATGTAGAGAAGGGGAGAGATCAAGTTGAGACCAGCCTTCTCGCTGTCCCTCTCAAGACATCAGACAAATGACACCCCAGACAAGTGGAGCCTCCTTGGACTGTCCAAGACCATCCCAGCTACCAGCTGTACTTGACTAAGAGGCACCAGTGATGCCATGCCCAGCCACGTCCTGCCCAAATTCTTGATGTATGGCTCATGAGCATAATTTAATGGATTTTGCTTTAAACCACTAAATTTGGGGCACTTTGTTACACAATAGATACCGGGAACTTTCATTTACATGATTTACCAAAGCTACACAAGTCGTCATAATAACAGGCAATATTTACTAAATGTTATTATATGCATGCAGTGTACCATATATCATTATTTAAGTTCCACCACACATTAACAGTTCCTATGAAATACGGATGCTGGCCAGGCTCAGTGGCTCAGCCTGCAATTCCAGCACTTTGGGAGGCTGAGGCAAGTGGATTGCCTGAGCCCACAGATTTGAGACCAGCCCGGACAACATGGCAGATCTTTTCTCTACAATAAATCAAAAATTAGCCGAGCATGATAGCACATACCTGTAGTTCCGGCTACTTGGAATGCAGAGATGGAAAGATCGCCAGAGCCCAGCAAGTCAATGCTGGGGTGGCCATGAGTGTGCCACTGTACTACAGCCTGGGTGATGGAGTGAGACTCCGACTCAAAAAAAAAAAATGCAGATGACCTTAAAGCCATTCAACTGATCCCACCCACTCAGATTATCAAATATAATCTCCTGGTGTAAAGTCTACAGATTATGGACTTTAATCAAATTTACAAAATATCTCTACAATGCCTACATTCGTGTTTGATTGAATAACTTGGAACTGTAGCCTAGCCAAGTGATCCTTATGAAAAAGAACAGCAGAACCGGGCTTCTCGGCTTACAGACTCACCAAAAACTACTCACAGCATGAGAGAGATGCTTCACCAAAAGAAGATAATGGAAGAACACTGGGAAGGGGTGATGGATTCTGGGAAGTCAAAAATAAATGCCCACTACAGAGGCTGGAGCGAGATTGTAGCGTAGCGCCTGCCGAGTGAGTAGACAGTTTATGGTGGCAAGAAGGCCTGGATCTTTCCTTCAAATTGCCCTCATATGTGTCCATCCAATGAGCTACCACATCTGTGAGGCAACATAGTCTTCTTTGTCATCTTTAATTCCCGTAATGCAGAGTAACTTTCATGCAGCAAGTGATTTAAAGTTATCGGGTACAGGGTGCCTTTAGTTGTAAAATTATTTTGAAGACACAGAGGCCTATGGAAACCCTCAAATTACAACATATTGGCAGTTCCTATTTCAGCCTACGGTCAAGTGTGACCTTAGTGATAGAATCACTAAGCTCTATCAGTCTTTCTCATAACAGCATGCCTACAGGGACTGAGAAATTCACCACACTCAAGAAAAACTACTCAGCGCTATCAGCACAAAACAAATACATGATGGAAGACATGATAAACATAAAGAGGAAACTTCAAGAAATGTCCATCAAATAATCCATCCAATTGATGTCTAAACTCTTCAGGATTTCTGAAAACACAGAGTATCAAGTTCAACTGGAGTCTCACCTTTGTCTGGTCCACCACCCAAACTGCAGGTTTCTTCCTCCCCTGCGGTTCATTCTGCAAATTTGGATAAGCTCTTCCTTTCTTGGTTACCTATCATCACTCCCACTTCCATTCCTTCTATGAACACCAATTCTGCTGCATCTTCAAAAGCTTATCTGTTCTCCACAGCTGTCTGTTCAAAGTTGAGAGCCTGACACTGATTTAACCGGCTTGAATTGCTCTGAAATAAATTCCCCAGGGCAGAGACCAATTTCTTAAGCGTTGTCAATAGCTGAATATAGTGTTGGTGCTTCATAAACACAGGACGAATATAAATGATAGAAAGTCTAAAATAGAGAAATGACAACTGTATATTGTACAATTAAAATCTGATTCTGGGGACTGAACTGTGGGTACCCCAAAAACTTTTGTCTAAAAGTGGATGTTCTGTTCTACTATGTGAAAGGTAGAGCTTTGTGAATGGAATATTGGAGATTGTTTCAGCATCATATGATGGTGTAGGAAAACGGACTTCTTATTTCACTAAGCCTGGACTCTCAATGGTAAAGAACACTAGTTGTTCACAATTATTCTTTCCCAAGGCCTCCCTGTGGGTAGAAAAAACTCAGTTCTAGCCGGGCTCGGTGGCTCAGCCTGTAATCCCGCGCCTTTGGGAGGCTGAGGTGAGTGGATTGCGTGAGCCCGTGGGTTCGAGACCCACCTGGGCAGCGAGACCTCATCTCTACAATAAATCAAAAAATCAGCCGGGCGTGGTCGCGCGTGCCTGTAATTCCAGCTACTCGGAAGGCTGAGGCGGAAAGATCGCCGGAGCCCAGCGGGTCGAGGCTGCGGTGACCGGGATGGCCACTGCACTCCAGTCTGGGCAACAGAGTGAGACTCCAACTCAAAAAAAAAAAAAAAAAAGCAAAAACTCAGTTCTGATTTGGTAAATGGACTATTAGTGGACATGGCTTCAAAAAGATCTTAGATGTGCTTGTATGCATTGCGTTGGCCTCTAGAGCTACTGAATGTCATTGCAAGTTCAGGGTAGAACTCCATCATGGTTCCAGAATGAAAGGACATGTGGAGCAGACCTGGACCCATTCACAGCCTACAGGCAATCCTGCTATCCCTACTGAACCCAACCAAGCCCAACAGAGCCACAATTGAAACACAGACAGGAAATAGGAAGTAAAGGTTTGTTATTATAAGCCACTGGGATTAAAGGGTGGCTTTTCACATAGTGTTATCAGAGCAGTAGTGAACAATATATTCCCACATTCTCAGATAGTTCCTTCAGAAGAAATGAACTGTTAGGAAGTATTGAGAGTCTAAAGAGAAGTCTGCTTCTATGTTAGATTTTCCTGGGATCTCCAAAGCCAATTTCATTCCTGAAATGAGAACTCTGAAAATTTCAAACCACTCTATGTGTTGAGACCGTAGTTTTCTTTTCAATCATTTTTGCAATAAAGCACCTTGGACACACACTCAACTGGTATACGGCCCTTAGTCTGCACCCAGGCATACATGAATACCCTCTGGGGGAAGCACAGTTATCCATTGTGGTCACTTGCTTGCAAGACAGTCCCCCATTGAACCACGGCCACATTATTCATGCCCTTGTACAGTCTCTTCTCACATTAATTATGAGCTAGTCCTGTAAAAGCAAAAGAATGAAGCACATGGGATACTCTGCCATCTCTGAAATGTCTTGAGAAGCCTTGGATCTCTTCCTTGGTCTCTTGGAATCTTCAGCTGTTGCGTAAGTTGACTGACCAAACTGCTAGAGAGAGAACATGGAGAAGGCCTGGGAGGATGTAGAGAAGGGGAGAGATCAAGTTGAGACCAGCCTTCTAGCTGTCCCTCCCAAGACACCAGACAAATGACACCCCAGACAAGTGTGGCCTCCTTGGACTGTCCAAGACCATCCCAGCTACCAGCTGTACTTGACTAAGAGGTACTAGTGATGCCATGTCCAGCCACGCCCTGCCCAAATTCTTGATGTATGGTTCATGAGCATAATTAAATGGCTTTTGCTTTAAACCACTAAATCTGGGGTACTTTGTTAAATACCAGGAACTTTCATTTACATGATTTACCAAAGTACACAAGTTGTTATAACAACAGGCCACATTTACTAAATAATATTATATGTATATCATTAATTAAGTTCTGCCTCATATTAAAAATAGTTCCTATGAAATGCCAAAGATACGTGATTTACAATGGTTTGACATAATTTTTCAACTTTATGATGGTGTAAAAGCAACAAGCATTCAGTAGAAACCTCAAGATTTTGAATCTTGATCTTTTCTTGATTTTGATCTTGATCTTGATCTTGATTTTGAATCTTGATCTTTTCTTGGGCTAACCATATGCAGTATGATACCCTCTCATGATGCTGGAAAGTGGCAGTGAGCCACTTTCAGTCAATATTTAATAAATTACATGAGATATTCATTACTTATAAAAATAGGCTTGGTGTTAGATGATTTTGCCCAGCCTTAAGCTAATGTAAGTGCTCGGAGCATATTTGAAGCAGGTCAGGCTAAAGTTATGATGTTCGGTAGGTGAGGTAGTAGATGCATTTTTTACTTACTTGGGATATTTTCAACTTTCGATGGGTTTATCAGTAAATAGCCCCATCATAGGTTAAGGAACATCTGGATGTAACTTCATTATTGCTGTTGAGGTGAGAAAGTTTAAACACAGAGATACTAATTAAATCGCTCAAAGTCAGACAGATGGTAATGTGGTAGAACCAAGGTGTAATCTAAGAAGTATTGCTCCAAGAACGATCTCTTAATCACACTAATTAAAAGTTAGGAAAAACCCAGGCTCCGGTTTCCTAGGGCAGTGCTTATTTCCTTCAGCGGGGCTTCAGCAACCAGGCAGCCAGTTTACAAGCCTTTTGATAAATGATACAATGTTGGCATTTGGACAAAGACACAGGCAGGAAATTAAATTATACCTATTAAAGTAAAGGTTGATTTAGACCAGTGGAAAATCTGGCCCATGGAGTCTTTGAGGTGTTGGAAAAGGAGCAGAAAGCCAAAAGAATTTACATTTTAAAAAGAACACCATTGCCAGTCGGCCAAAAAACTTGAGTATTCACAACAAAGACAACCACTACCTGCCAATTCCAGAAAAGCCAGAGGGATTACATACAATTACAAAGCAAATCACTTTTGCTCTCAAGGTGGATTTGTCTTTAGGGCCTGATTTCGTTGGGTGTGAAATTTGATTATGTAGTTGAATAAGGTTTTCACAAAGGTGTTACCTTAAACATAACTGCCTTTATGGCCAAAAGTAGCCAAAAGGTTTTCTAGTCATTTATAAGCAAGGTGAATCTAAGACAAATGTGGGGGAACGAATCTAAATAATGTGAAAATGACAGGTCTTCTATTGGTTGTGGCTGATATCAGGAGATCTTCTGATTATTATCAGCAAGTGGCCTTGAAAAACAGGCCCCTGAATCAGGGTCCAAACCATTTCAGCCACTGAGCAGCCTTAAATGACTGGTATAAGCCACTGTTTGAAGGTAACTATCAAATACAGAAAATAATTTATCAATGAAAAGCGTGGTTAAGAATGTCTCGGTTCTATCAAACAAACCAAATTGAGAGACAGTCTGCAAAATAACTGTTATGCACTCAAAAATGTCAAGCTGATAAAAGTTAAAGAACAACCAAGGAACTATTCTAGATTTTTTTAAAAGACTAAAGAGAGATAAAAACCAAATGCAACATGATATTCCAGAATGGACCCTGGCTCAGAAAAAGGTCATTATTTTTCCTCCTTTGCTTAAAAAGACATTAGTAAAACAATTGGTGAAATCTGAAATATAAAATACTGTTGACAAGAAAATTATATTGTATCAACTATAATTTCCTGATTTTGACTGTGATTTTGATTAGACTATGATTGTTTTTAGGAAATACATACAGAAGTATCTAGAGGTAAAAGGATAGAATGTCTGCAACTTTTTCTTAAATGATTCAGAAAAAAAATTGATCCATCTGGAATTCATTTTTGTATAAGATGTCAGACCAGAGTCTATTATTTTCTGTATGCACAGGACAAAAAGCTAGCACAGTTTATTAAATAATGTATTCTTTTCACTAAATTATAATACTGTTCTTGTTATATATGATGTCTGACAATTAGGATCGCGAATCATTCAAGAAAAAGTGCTACATACCTCGTTACCGAATATCACTACGGTCACCTTCAAAGTACTCTCCTTGAAAAACTGTGCACTGATGTCAGTGCCTACTCCACCTGTCAAAGCGATTTTGGAATTCTTTTTCTGGAATAGCCATCAGAGATATTGTAGTTATTTGTTGGGGTCTGACAATTAAGTTCACGCACTTGCCACGTGGGCTTACATGGGCAGCTCTGTACAAATGACAGTATTGGAACACCCGCCCTACTCACCTGATCTGGTCCTCAGTGATCTCTTTCTTTACCTGAAGATGAAGGAAATATTGAAAGGAAAGCACGTGATGACATACAGGACATCAAAGGTAATATGACACCAACTCTGATGGCCATTCCAGAGAAAGAATTCCAAAATTGCTTTGAGGGGTGGACTAGGGGCTGGGTCACTGCACAGTTTCGCAAGGGGAGTACTTTGAAGATGACAGTAGTGTTATTCAGCAATGAGGTATGGAGCACTTTTTCTAGGATAAATTCATGAGCTTAATTGTCGGGCCTCGTATTATATTTTCGAATACAATTGAGATCTATTTTTGTAATCTCTATTTTGATGTATGCATTTCTCTTGATCTTCCCCCTGGTCCCAATGTTAACAAAGAATTAGAAATTATTTCCTGCATCAATTTTCCCCACTTCAATCCTAAGATTTACTCAAATAACTTAACAATTTTAAATCTAAACGATTAATTGGATTTTCAATTTTAATTCTAAACTATTAATTTTATTTTCCCATGAAGTCTAAAGGTTTGATTGCTGGAGAACCTTAAGTCCTGTAAACAGAGGAAAACTATGCATTCTCTACTCTACAAGTCTCTCCCAAGTCGCCAAAAGGAATTCCATGCCTGATCCCTGGCCTGTTTTCAGTCTCTCAGCCTCAGGGTTAAGGAGGACTCCATCTACCCATCAATGTCCCTTCTTTTTATTTATATTTTATCATATTTTGAATGTTTATTTCCATTTATTTCAAATAGTGTACATCACGATCCATTTATGTCTAAGTAAACCCACAAGCAACATTCATTCATTGAGATTCGTTGTCCTCAATTTCATTTCAATCCACATTTCCCTCACTTGAGATCCGAGTCTTTTCTGGACCATTGTGTTTTCCTGACAAACATACTCTCTGGAGTCTTATAAAATCTTAATTGAATTGTTTGACCTTCCACATGAATTACAGTTTTGCTGGGTAAGAGACTCTCAAACTGAAATCCTTTACTCTCTGTTGTCCCTAAGAAATATACCATTATTCTCCAGATTTCAGAATTGCAAGTCGGAGATAGGAAAATAGCTTGAATCTCTTCTCGTATGTGTATCTTGTTACTTCTAACAGGAAGGTTATAAGACTTCTTATACTTAAAGTTCAAGAATTTTTTAAGTGAATTTATGCTTATGTTTTTTCTCGTCAATATTTTCTTTCATTTTGTTACTTGGGCCTTTCATCTCAAAGAAATTGTCTTCCTAAGTTATATGTGCATTTAGATGTTCAGGCTCTGTCCTCCATGTCTTTTTATATTTTTCATACTTTGTGTTTTTCTTTATACTTGTTCTATGCTTTATGATATCTAACCTAATTAAGTTTCTGGGCCACAAATTCAGTCTCAACTCTGACTAGCCTCTTCTTCAATTAAACCAATACCTTTTGCACAAAAATTGTTTTTAAGTCCAGACATTTTCCCTTATACTGCCTTGAATGTTCATTGTTTTACAAGCTGTCATTTGATTCCTCTGTTCTAACTGATCTTCATATTTCTAGCACTTTTAGTTTTATTTTTCCATTGAGTCTAAAGTTTTTTGTTTTTTGTTTTTTGTTGGAGTCTCACTCCATCACCCAGGCTGGAGTGCAGTGGCATGCTCACGGCCACCCCAGTGTCAACCTCCTGGACTGCGGTGATCCTTCTGCCTCAATCTTCCAAATAGCCGGAACTACAGACACGCACTACCACAACCAGCTCTTTTTTTTTTTAATTGTAGAGATGGGGGGTCTTGCCAAGTTGCCTGGGTGGGTCTTGAACCCGCAGGCTCAGGCAATCCACTCACCTCGGCCTCCCAAAGTGCTGGGATGACAGGCTGAGCCACCAAGCCCGGCCGAGCCTAAAAGTTTTGATTGCTGGAGAATCTTAAGCCCTGTAAACTGTGTGTTCTTGACTCTACAAGTCTCTGCCAATGCACCAAAAGAATCATGTGTCTGATCCCTGGCCTGCTCTCACGCTCTCATCCTCAGGGACAAGAAATCCATCCACCCATCAATTCCTTTTTGGTCTCCTGAGGCTACAAAGACCAGTCATACACCCATGACCAATGCTGACCTTCTATAAGGAAGTTCATACATAATGGAGGCCCATGGTTTCCAAAAGACTTTGCATTTCTGACCTTCACTGCAGTTCTTTCTGATGGTCATTAGGATATCATCTACCCATGAAGGCCAAAACAAAACAAAACAAAAAATTCTATACTCCTTTAACCCACCATCGTTTCTGCAGTCTCACTTGCAGCCAGCTTCCTTCCAACCACAGAAGTTATTTGACTCATTCGAGAAAAACAGATTGATAATAGAATAGAAAGAAGACAAGTTATCAGCTCCTCAAAGAACCCTCCCTCATTTTCTTGACAGTTTAAAAACCCTCTCCATATTTTGCCTTGTTTGATTCTTACAACAACATAATGAAGTAGAAGTTCAAACCCTGAAATTGCATGCTCAATAGCTCAAGGCTATTTTTCTGTTTTAAAAAACTGTAGTAAACAGAAAGAAAAACAACACTTAGGTCAGCCTTGCTTAGACATACATGGTCACATTCCAACATAAACATGCTCAAGTTCTAAGGTCTGCAAACAGCCACGATAAATCCTTGCGATTTTTTTTTATAACACAATCTCCAAAGGGAGAAGTATCTGAGATATGGATAATAAAGGATGGAATAGCTCACACAGTCTGGGGCTGTGAACTCAGTACCATTAACATATGCTCTCCTAGCAGGACTGTACCAGTGCACAGTCACATTTGGCTTTTCTGGGCTTCGAGTTTGTACCCAGCATAGCTAGAAATAAAGATACAGGCAGCACACGGGCCACTCTCTGAGTGAATAAGAATCAAGATAGAAAACAATAAAGGCTTTTTCCCTGCATCTTAAAAGGGAGATGTGCATTCCTTTCCAAATTCCAAATGGTGTCTAACAACCCTTCCATCAACACAATGTACTGAAAAACATGTTAGCCTTTTATTCTTTTTTTTTCAGTTAGAGCCTACATAAAGGTGACAATTATATACTCTCCATTCTAAAAAATTTTACAGAAACTGTACTTCCTCTGACACCATAAAATGCTAGCCATTTTTATCATGCTCCAATGTAAGAACAAGTATGAGAACTATACTAAGCATCCCTTTTATTGTGAGATATTCCTCTCACTGGGGCCTTAAATGGCATGATAACTCAGTGAGCTTACAAAAATTTTTACCTTCCTTTTTTCCTTGGCTCCTTCCTACTCAGAGTTACTACCCTGGAGAATTGCCATTTCTTGCCCAAGATTATAACTTGGATGCTGGTGACAGCCTAAGGGAAATGCCTCTTCTCAGTTCACATTTTTAAATGTCCTCCACTTTGTTCTCTCAGGAAACCTCCTTAACCAGCTCTGGGTCCACATAGTCCTGCAGAAAACACAGCATCGTTCATGCTTATTGGCAGAATGCCACAGACAACTGCCTTCACTAAGTAGCTGTTGGGAGTCGGCCATGGAGGCCCGCCTGAGCGTTAGGGATCCAGGCAGGCTGCGGACCCTGAGACCACTAGGACAAGTTCAGGAGCTGAAGGCCCATTCCCTCTTCCCTTCTTTGCTGTTTTGGCATGTTCCACTAGGAGGGACTTTGATGATCTAAGCATGAAGTTCTGAGAGTACGACAGGCACAGCTTACTTTAGGAGTCCATTCTTCCCATTTCTCACAGACTGCGGTTTCGGCTTTAAACTTAACATAATTCAAACTCAGGTAACATTTGGGAGCCTTTAATATGGTACAAGTTTCTTTTAAGATTTAACAGTATATTCGTAGAAATTAGTATATACATACAAAGTGCTGTTTCAACCTTCATAATATAGATAAATATCTAGAGCTACCAGAAATGGCCCAGCACAAACTTTGGGCTGGGCCACATTCCTAAGGAATTGGTTTGGGCTATAATTAAGAGTTTCTATAATGTAGGTAGAATTCGCGTAAAATAAAGAGGAATTGGGATTTAGGTTGGTTACTAGGTGTTGCGTATGCATAGGTTTTAAAAGTTATTGATTATTAGAATATTATGATATTAGAATTGTTGTATTGCTTTTGAGAAATATTAACCAAGCATGAGGAACAGAGAGATAGTTTTGGGATCCTCATTCCTCATGCTTGGGGAAACACCTGGAGGGTGGGGGACACCCCCTCATCCACCTGGCTCTATGTTCATGTAAATGTCTTGTGATTTAATTGGGACTGCCCTTCCTCTTACTCCAGGAAACACCTGGTGGGTGAGGGATGCCCCTCATTCACCTGGCTTTGTGTTCATGTAAAAGTTTTGTGATTTAATTGAGATTGTTCTTCCTCATGCCTAAGGAAACACCTGTGGGGGGGGCGCCCCTCCTGCACCTGGCTTTGTTCACGTGGAAGACTTGTAAGACTGCCTGTGTAAAATTTGGGGATAAATACCCGCTATAAGTTTCAATAAATGTCTTCTGCTCGATTCATTGAATAGATGTCCACTTTCTTTCTTTCTCTTTATATCTATCCCTCCATCTTTCTTTCTTTTAATATCTATCCTTCCAGAAATAATCGCTGACGCCATCACACCTTCCAAGGGATCTCCTATATCTCTCTTCGAGGGCTGGCCCCCCAAAGGTAGCCCTCTCTAATCACTTCTATAACTTATCATCTCATCAGAAAGCGAAGCTTGAGATAAACTGTAAACTTAAATGGATTTAGAGACTATCATATTCAGTAATCTGTCTCAGAAACAAAGAACTGAGTACCACATGTTCTCACTTATAAGTGGACCTTGAACATTTATCATAATACTATCAGAAAGGGTTTGGCAGTAGTGGGTTGCTGCCATAGGAGGGAGGGGAGGTACATAACATCAATCTTAAACCAAGAAGTGGGGACCAAAGGGAGGCCCAAACTTTACCTGTACAATGACTACTTATCTACCTAATCCTGAATTGTACCCCACATCTTTAAGAAAAAAATAAAAACAAAGAGATGAGATTTTTTAAAAAAGATAGGGCAACCCCTTCGGGTCCCCTCCCACTGTGGGAACTTTTCTGTCCTCTTAATAAATCCTGCTTTCTCAAAATAAAATATAAAATAAAATTTTTTAAATGTTAAAAACAAAAAAAGATAAACTGCAACTTCAGATAGTCTTACAACAAACCCAAGGTGAAAACGTGCCTGCTCTCTTTTTAAAGAAATTCCATTCAGCCCTGGTACAGGCAATCACTCATCCATCTTCTTGAACTTTTCTCTTCCATTTCTTTCTAGGGAGTGTCACTAAGTTCCAGTCACGAACTTGGAATCAAGGAGAACTAAATATTCCTTTACTATTTAATGTTTCTAAACAACAGTTCCTTGTAGTTATGCCTACCCCGTGGGTGATCAAGTATGCAAAGAACTCAGTGCACTACCTAACATAAAGTAAATGTTCAATAAAAGACTTTTATAGCAAAAAGCCCCGATCCTGATTTCTCCTGGGGGTCAAATATATCTTCAAAGAAAGGAAAGAAGAATGGAAGGACAAAGAATGAAAGGACAGAAGGAAGAATGGGAGGAAGGGAGGGAGGGAAGAAAGAAGGGGGGAAGGAAGGAAGGAAGGAAGGAAGGAAGGAAGGAAGGAAGGAAGGAAGGAAGGAAGGGAGGGAGGAAGGGAGGGAGAGGGGAATGAAAAAAAGAGAAAAGGAAGGAAAGAGGTAGAGGAGAGAAGGAAGGAAGGAAGGGAGGAAGGAAGAAAGGAAAGAAGGAGGGAAGGAAGGAGGGAGGGAAGATATGCCTGACAATAAAAAATAAAGTCATAGTTCAGAGATGTTCCCACTTCTATAGGTCTGCAGCAGACTTTTCGCTGCATCCTTTGCACCACCACTTCCAATAGCCTTAATAAACCAGTCATGGAAAATGCCTTTGGTGTAAGCAAAAAATATTTTTGTCTATTTTTTGGAGATGGTTTCTGCTAAATTGAATTGGTTTATAAAGATGTGGCTTAGCACTTTCAAGGCACGTCTTCCTTCTGGAATAGTCATGGCACAAAAGATTCCTTCCTGGAACAGGTCTAGTGTGACAACTCATCTTTTATAATACAAACAAAAACCCTCTTATTAGACTCTCTCTTATACCCAACAGCAACTTCCCTCGCTTCCATTAGGGAAATGGAAAATATTGATGGGAGTAACAAGTCTTCCTTTAACATTTAGGAGTTCTTTCTCTCTGATGAATTATGAGTTCTGGTGCCTAGAACTCATCCAGTAACTATTTATTGGATGGATGGATGGATGGATGGATGGATGGATGGATGGATGGATGGATGATGGACAGACGGTTGAATAGACAGACGGACAATTGGACAAATGGTCAGATGAATAGCCTGAAAAGGTTTGGAATTATTTGGAATGTCAAAGATCTTCTCCGTGTTCTTTCCACAATGGCCATACTCTCTAGGATTGTCCTATATTTTTCTCAGTGTCTTAAGGACACACCTACTCTAAACTTCAACTGAAACAAACTCACAGTCATAGAATATCAAACACACTGAACACTACAGCAACAACTAGTCCCAGGAAGAGAAGTATAACACTAATAATAACAATATAAGATACAACTAATCCTAAGTGCATACTTAATATTGGAGAATCACTTTCCTAATTCCTTTACTTAGGAAAATGCTTTGATCTTATTCTTCCTTTTACTTTGTTTCGGGAAACAGAAGCCCCAGAAGAATTAAGTAACACTCCAAGGTAGACAGCTGGAGAGGAGCGGCTGGAATTTGAACCTAAACCAGTCTGACGATGGAACCCACACTGGTATTACAAAATGACAATATGGTACTCACCATATTGTCATTTTGTAATCATCACTACTATCAACCCTCAACTGCTTGATGCTCTGACAGCCTTCACTGAAAATAAACAATATGACTGTGTTCATTAGCAACAGCTAACCTGGATTTTCTCCTGCTTCTACTGGTAGTCCACTAGCTCTAGGCTAAGATGTGACTTGTGGGCCTAGGTATCCCCTTGCGTAAATGCTAGTATTGCAATTTGATCTCCAATCCTCCTTCTTCTTTTAACACACTATGATTTCATGTAATCAAGGATCCATGCGGTGGGTCTATGTTGATGAATCATGATGCTAAAATAAATTTTCACACTAAACAAGATGAAAATTACAATGTGAAATACATTATGCTAATAAAAACCTTTTCCCTTAAGAGATGGCAACCCTGTGTACAATGTGCTGTCCATATATTTCCTAGACTTTAACTCGGTTTGCTGTGCTTTATTTATGAGCCATAAAACTGTAATCCACACATGAAGAATGAAACACTCTTAGTGAAGTTCAATGTGATATTTACACTCTTAGAATCAGATGCCACTTTGTCATCATAATGGGGCACACCATGAGCAAAAGGGAAGTAAAGACTGGAGAAATTTGCAGGGAGAATTCCCAAAAGCACTCAGCAAGTGACTGAAAATCAGAATTGAACAAACGTGTGTAATAATTAAAAATCTCTAGAAACTATGCTTATTCACTGAAAGGAACCCATAGGCTGTGTGATTTCTTCCTAAGAATGGACCACAAAATTTGAAGAAAAACAAAAGGGACAAGAAACAGGAGGAGGGAGAGGAAAAGAAGGGTGGAAGAGGAGAATAAAGGAGGAGGAAGAGGGAGAAGAAAGAGGTAGATGAAGAAAGATGGGAAGGGAAAAGAAAGAGAGAGAAAGGAGGGAGCAAACAGAAAGAAGTTTTCTTCCAGCCATGGATCTAGAACTCACATGTGCAACTGTTTCCTCAGCTTCCAGTGCCTTTTCATGCGTATCAGTTCTAAACCTAAGATAAAATAAAGCTTGATTATTTTCTGCTGTCCTGCCTTCTTATAGATGCTAAGAAAAAAATACAAAAATACACAAACATACACATACACTTTTACCTTATATTCGACAAGACAAGGATTTTCTTAACTATATTCCAAGCTGTCATCACTATGAAATTATCCATCACCCATGAGGAAATAGAAAAAGACAGAGACTGTCAAATTTTCCCACCTCAAGTCATTTCTTCAGATGTCAGCTTTGTCACCCAGAGTTTCCCCATAACTATCAATTAAGATGTGTCAGAGACACCCAAAAAGAAATGTGAACTATCCGCTTTTGAGATGTCTCTTCCCATTTCAAGGAAACAGCATGGGCGTCATCTTTCACTGTGTATCTCACTGTTCCAATAAGACATGGAAGAATCCGTTATGGAAAACACTAGCAGCAGTGTCATCATTTATTTAGGATAAAGCACATTCTTTTTCTTTCTGGGGGGGGCTGATGCCAACAGGAGTTAGCTCAGAAAAGGTAAGAAATAAGTTCTGAGGGCAAGAGGCAGAAGGCACAGAAAGACGTCAATTTGGGATCTTAACTATTTAAAGGCGCATGGATTGAAAATCCTGCAAAGGGGTTTTAATCCTAAATCTGTGTCTAAAGAAAGCAAGTATATCCAAGCATTTCATGCTGTTTTTCTTCCACTGATGAATCATTTTTGTCTGGTCAACCAAGTACATTCATATATTTATTCATTCAATAAACATGATTTGGGGATCTATAATACAGATCAAAGTCATAGGTGTAATAAACCAAATATAGTTCTTCTAGGGAATTTACATACAAGGGAGGAGCAAAACATAGCCAACCACATACTAAAAATAATCATAGGTAACGTTTAGTGAGTGTTTATAATAAGTCAGACAGGTAGGGATTGTAATTATCCCTATTTTAAAGATGAGGAAACTGAGATGAAGAGAAAATTCTTGTTTCCAAGTTTTTAAATCCAGCTTTAAAAAAAGCCTGGCATATAAATTCTAACCTCTAACCCCTACTTTTAACTGCTATAGTATTGTGTAAATGATATGTTATCATCAGAAAACAATCAAGTATTATGTAAGTTTTGATAACAAGAGAAATTTGCAGCTGGAAGAATCAGTAAGGATTTCATGGAAGGAGTAGCATTTAAACCAGGTAAGATTTGATTCTTTCTGGGCTTGGTGGCTCAGTCTATACTCCCAGCGCTTTGGGAGGCCGAGGTGAGTGAATTGCCTGAGCCCACGCGTTCGAGACCCGCCTGGGCAACTTGGCAAGACCTCATCTCTACAATAAATCAAAAATTAGCCCAGCGTGGTAGCGTGCGCCTGTAATTCCAAGTACTTGGAAGGCTGAGGCAGAAGGATCACCAGAGTCCACTAGGTCGAGGCTGCGGTGGCTGGGAGCTGAGTGACAGAGTGAGACTCCAACTCAAAAAAAAAAAAAAAAAGATTTGATTCTTTGAAGAAAGAGCTCCAGGTGAAGCAATTATATCTGCCTTGTGTCTTTCGAAATATTCTGTTGGTGCAGAAATTACTATCATTTCCGCCTAAGGGTGTGTGGATCAGAATCATCCACACAGTATATGTTGATTTAATGACTGGGACCCGTAGTCATTGGTCCTTTCCTCTCTCCTCCCTTGCCAACATCCCTGAGCCACATCCCATGGTGAGTCACTGTTGCTGACAAGAACGTTCAGGTGCACTGGGCCTTGGTGGGGTGTGACCACAGTTATGTGCAAAGTGGACCAGAGCAGGGAGTTGAGTGGAGCTGAAGAGATGGCGGCAGAGGGACAGGTAAAAGGTAATGGCAGGAAATCTTGGCTATGAAACATCCACCAGCAGTGCCAAGCATATAGCAAGATATGTAATCTTCCCAATAATCAATTCCTCAGGAGGAATCCCTTTCCTCGCAACAGAGGGGCTCATGCAGAGTCTGAAATGGCAAGCGATTTGTCCAGGCCTACACAGAGAGTAGCAAGATGTGAGTCAAGACGGGTCTAACACCGATACCCAGGGCTTGTATTTCAACAGACTGTGGGGTCAGCTGCCTTCCTACTGTCTTCACTCCAGCTAGGGCCCCTGGCAGGTCTTTCTCACAAGACCAGGGAAAAAGTCAAACATATGTTGACCAACGAACGTATGTAAAAAACGCTCAACATCATTAGTCATCAGAGAAATATGAATCAAAACCACAATGAGATACTATCTCACACTAGCCAGAATGGCTATTATTCAAAAGACAACAAACAACAGATGTTGACAAGGCTGCAGAGAAAAGGGAATGCTTATACACTGTTGGTGGGAATGCAAACTAGTTCACTCTTCGTGGAAAGCAATTTGGAGATCTCTCAAAGTGCTAAAAGGAGAATTACCTCTCAATCCAGCAACCTCATTACGAGGTATATTTCCAAAGGAACATAAATCATTCCACCAGAAAGACGCCAGAACCTGTATGTTTAGCACAGCAATATTCACAACAGCAAAAACATGGAACCAACCTAGATGCCCATGACTGGTGGACTGGAAAATGCAAATGTGGTACATATGCACCATGGAATACTATGCAGTCATAAAAAGAATGATATCATGATTTTCGGCAGCAACATGGATACAACTGGAGGCCATTATCCTAAGCGAATTAATCCAGAAACAGAAAACCATAGACTGTCATGTTTTCATTTATAAGTGAGATCCGAGCAATGGGTCTACATGGACATAAAGATGAGAACAACAGACACTGGGGACTCCCAAAGCAGAGAGGGAGACAGGGAGAAGAGAAAGAGTTGAAAATCTACCCATCGGATACATTGTTCATTTGGGTAGCGCCTTCAATAGAATTCTAACCCTACTTTCACTATCACAAGATACCCATAAAACCAACCCCCACATGCACCCCTGAAGTTAAAATTTTAAAAAGAAAAAAGAAAGATAGAAAATTATAAGCCGGGCTCAGTGGCTCAGCCTGTAATCCCGCACCTTTGGGAGGCTGAGGTGAGTAAATTGCCTGAGCCCGTGGGCTCGAGACCTGCCTGGGCAACTTGGCGAGATCTCATCTCTACAATAAATCAAAAATTAGCCCGGCGTGGTTCCAGCTACTCGGAAGACTGAGGCGGAAGGATCGCTGGAGCCCAACGGGTCGAGGCTGCGGTGGCTGGGAATGGACACTGCACTCCAGTCTGGGAAACAGAGTGAGACTCTAACTCAAAAAAAAAAAGAAAATTATAAGTGCTATAAACCAAAATGAAGCCAGGTTAAAGACAGAGGAAGTGTGTGTGTGTGTGTGTGTGTGTGTGTGTGTGTGTGTGTGTGTATGCACACACATGGGGGCAGAGGGAGAAGGTTGACTTTTATATAAATTAGGTGGTAAATCTCTCATTGAGAAGGTGACACTTAATCAGAGATCTGAAGACAGTGAGGGATAAAAGCATATTAATGCCTGTAGTTGAGGTGTTCTAGGCAGAGAGACCCACACATACAAATAACATAGGGGGAAATTTGTTGGACAAATTCAAGAAACAGCTATTTTTTTTTTAATGTTGATTCTAGGCCTCAGTTTTGAGATGGACACACTTGATATGCTTGCCAAAAGTTAGAATTATGTCTAGATTTGAAAGGGAGGGTGAGAGGGTGTTGATCAAATGGTTACAGACTTTGGAATCCGGCAATGCTGAATACACTAAACCAGAATTTAATGCAAATTTCTTGTTTACATAAAATATCAAATCTAACTTACCACTCTTTCTTTAAAATAAGTATAGTTGAATGCTTTCAATATGCCAAGGACTTTCCAATGGCCAACTGCTGCAATAGTTGCTCTAAGCTCCTTGAAGGCAGGAAGCCTCAAATCCATGTATATTCCTGAGTGAGGGAATGCACATTTTCCTTTATAATAGAAGTATCCTTTCAGTTTGATAAGGTCCCATTTGTCTTTTGTAGCTTTTATATCATTTGCTTTTGGGAATTTGATCACGAGTTGGTTGCCTATTCCTATGTGCATAAGTGTTTTCCTAAGCTTTTTATTTTTCCCTTAGTTTTTTTCTATGATTTTTATAGTTTGAGGTTTTACAAATTTAGGTCTTTGATCCATTTAGAGTTGATTTTTGTATATGGTCATAGGTGGGGTCCTGTTTCATTCTGTATTGGTCAGCCAGTCTTCCCAGCACCATTTGCTGAATAAAGTCTCTTCTCCCCAGTAGTTGCTATTGTTGATTTTGTCAAAGATGAGTTGGTTAAGAGACAAGATTTTTGCTTCCAGAATCTCTGTCCTGTTCCACTGGTCTATATGTCTGTTCTTGTGCCAATACTAGGCTATTTTGATTGTTGTAGCCTTATAGTAAAGTTTGAAATCTGCAAGTGTGGTACCTCTCACTTTGTTTCTTTTGCTAAGGAACGTTTTGGCTATTCATGCTCTTTTTTGTTTCCATACAAATTTCTGTACTGTCTTTTCCAGGTCTGAGAAGAATGAAGTTGGTAATTTGATGGGTATTGCTCTGAATCTGTAGATTGCCTTGAGTAGGAAGAATATCTTGAAAATAGTAACTCTTCCAATCCATGGGCAGGGGATGTTTTTCTATTCATTTGTGTAGTCTTTGATTGCTTTGAGCAATGTTTTGTAATTCTCATTGTAGAGGTCTTTTGCTTCTCTGGTTAGGTAGATGCCAAGGTATTTTTAAGTATGTGGCCATTGTGAATGGAATTGTGCTTTTTATTTGGTTCTCTGCCTATTTGTTGCTGGTGTATAGAAATGTCATTGTCTTTTGCACATTGATTTTTGTATCCTGAGACTTTGCCAAAGTCACTTACCAGTGCAAGGAGGTTTTTTTTAAGAACTTCCTTAGGTTTTTAAGATATAGGATCATACTGTCTGCAAAGGAAACCATCAAGACAGCAGGAAGACAAGCCACAGAATGGGAAAAAAATTTTTGCAAATTATGCATCTGACAGGAGCATAACATCCAGGATCTATAAGGACCGCAAATGAGTCAAAAGGAAAAACAACAAACCCTATTAAAAAGTGAGCAAATGACATGACTACACACTTCTTAAAAGAAAACATACAAACAGCCAAGAGACTCATGAAAAAATGCTCAGCCTCACTGTTGATCAGAGAAATGCAAATTAAACCAAATTGAGATACCAACTAACTCCAGTAAGGATGGCCATCATTAATAAAACAAAAACCAGATGCTGGTGTGGAGAAAAGGAAATGTTTCTACACTATTGGTGGAAGTGCAAATTAGTCCAGCCTCTATGGAGAACAGTGTGGCAATTTTTAAAAAAACTAGAAAGTGCTCCTCCATACGACCCTTCTGGTAATATGCCCAGGGGAACGTAAATCATTCTCCAGATAAGACACCTGCACATGCATGTTTATTGCCACACTATTCACAATAGCAAAAACATGGAACCAACCCTGCTGCCCATCAAAAGTGGACTGGACAAAGAAAATGGGGCACATAGACACAATGGAGTATTATTACACAGCCATAAAAAAGGACAAAATTATGGGCTTTGCAGTGAAATGGATGGATAGAGTCCATAATAGTTAGTGATCTCTCACACATAGAACTGAATACCACATGGTCTCACTCATAAGTGGGTCCCAAACATTTAACACAATACTGTAAGGGAGGGATCAGCAGCTGTGGAATGCTGCTGGGGCCGGAGAGGGGGGAGCCCATGACTACCAGGGGAAGTAAGGACCAGTTGGAGGCTCAACCTTCACCATAGACTACTCACGTACCTAATCCTGACTTGTATCCCACATCTCAATAATAAAAATAAAGAGATAAAAATGGAAGTATCCTCTTTCCTACGTCCCATAAACTTGGCATTTGTATCTCATTTGTATCTCATACATGGTTAGAAGAATTCTTTTTTTAAGTTTCATTTTATTTATTTTTTCCTTTTTATATTTTATTTTAAAGATGTGGGGTGCAATTCAGGATTAGGTACACAAGTGGACATCGTACAGGTAAAGTTTGGGTACCCACTTTGCTTGGTTTGGGTTAAAAGGAATTATGTTTTTTTTTTTTATCTCAGCCCCCAGAGCATGGCCACTTGACTAGTAAACCTGTTTTCAGATTCCTCTGATGGCAAAAAATACATCCAGACTGTTTGATCAGTGTGTGGCATCCTTTACTTTATTATTTTGTTTTGTTTATTTTTCATGTTTTTATTTTATTTTAAAGATGTGGGATACAATTCAGGATTAGGTATACAAGTGGTTATCGTACAAGTAAAGTTTGGTCCTCCCTTTGGTCTCTACTTTGCCTGGTTGAGATCAGGTACCCTTATTGATGTTATGGCCCTCCACTCTCCTGGCAGTATCCCACTACTGCCAATCTTTTTCTTATAGTATTATGGTGAATGTTCAGGGTCTGCTTATAAGTGAGAACATGTGGTACTCAGTTCTTTGTTTCTATGATAGATCACTGCGTATTATAGACTCTCAATCCATCCAAGTTGTTGTGAAGTCCATATGTTTGTCCTTCTTTGTGGTTGTATAATATTCCATTGTGTATAGCTACCACGTTTTTTTTTAATCCAGTCCAGTTTTAATGGGCAGCATGGTTGTTTCCATGTTTTTGCTGTTGTGAATAGTGCTGCAATACACATGAATGTGCAGGTATCTTTTTTGTAGAATGATTTGAGTTCCTCCAGGTACATTCCCAGTATGCGGATTGCTGGGTCATATGGAAGGTCAATTTCTAGTTCTTTTAGAAATTGCCACACTGTTTTTCATAGAGATTGAACTAGTTTGCATTCCCAACAGCACTGTAGAAGTAATCCTTTTTCCCTGCATCCTTGCCAGCATCTGTTGTTTGTTTGTTTTAATAATGATGGCCATTCTTGTTGGGTATCCCTTACTTTAATAATCTATTAAACTAAACCACTCTTAGTCAAAGCTGCACTGCAAAACCTGTGCAAACAAAAGCCCATGAGCCCTGTACTATCCTTGAGGAACTCCAGAATATTCCAGAATATTGTGATATATCATCACCAAGTTGTTGACAGTACTTCTAATAACTCTACCCTGCCCCACAAAGCCCAGAGAACTACAAATTGCCTTCGATCACTTAAAAAACCCAAAAGAAACAAAGTTGTATCTCCGAAACTTTATTACCTCAATTTTAAAATGTAGTCATTGCCACCTCTAGCCTAATTGCTTATTATATATTTGAGTTATTCAAAAAACACTTAAAGAACATTTAAATTATTCTAGGCTCTATTTTAAGTGTTTTAAAGTGTTAACCTTCTTATTCCTGATTGCAGCCTTATGATATAAGTATTGTTACTTATTTTACAGAAGAGAAAACGGAGGCATGGAGAGGGGAAGTACTTGCCCAGGCTTGTGTAGCCAAAGAGCATCTGAACTGGAATTTGAACTCAAGAAGTCTGGTTCCTGATGAAGATTCTCCAATGCTAATCACTAGTAGTTGTCTTACCTGTTTATTTGTTTTCCTACTCCAAGAGTTGAAGGTCGAGGATGGAGTAGTATTTAGAGGAAAACCTTAAATAGGAGGAAAGGATTTTAAAGTATGACAATAAAATTACTATTTACCGGCTGGAGGCGGTGGCTCAGCTTGCAATCCCAGCACTTTGGTAGGCTGAGGCGAGAGGATTGCCTGAGCCCAGGGGTTCGAGACCAGCCTGGGCAACTTGGTGAGACCTTGTCTCTATAATAAATCACAAAAACTAACTGGGCATGGTGACGTGCATCTGTAGTTCCAGCTACTTGGAAGGCTGAGGATCGCCTAAGCCCAGCGAGTCGAGGTTCCAGTGGCCATAGCATGCCACTGCACTCCAGCCTAGGCGACAAGAGTGAGACTACAACCCCCTCCCCCAAAAAATGTCTACTTATCCATGGTATAAATTGGAAATTATAGAAAATAAGAAATAAAAATAATGGTTTTAGCTAATTACTATTAAAATGTTGTGACATCATTCGGGGTTTTTTCTGCATATATGCCAATAAATGTAGGTTTCAGAGAGAGTGATATTTCTGCCTTTGTCCATTTTATAAGATATCATGAACATTAAGCTCATCATTGAATAATCTTTTGGACATTATTTCCAGTGGTTACATAGCTTGAATTCATAAAGCTATGCCATAATGCATTTTACTGTTGAATATTTAGAATATATATTTTAGCAAGAGAGAGTTATAAATACCCTCACAAGATACGTTTGAGCAAACCATCTCTGCTTATTTCTTCAAAACATATCTCCAGGAATAATATTACTGGGTCAAAGAATATACAAGTTTTTTAGGGTTATTTTAAACTTCTTAATAAATTGCCTTCCAGAAAGGCTGTAGCAATTTGTAAGAGAAGGATAATTATTTTCTCTGGCCTTAAGCTTTCTCTTTAGATGGGTCACATCCCGTCTAAGAGACATCTGGAGACAGATGCTCATGGGAAATACACTTTCACACAATTCTCTCTTGCACAGCTTCTCTCTAGAGTGACTTATATTAACTATTATTTTGTGGTAGCAAACTGAAAACAGAACAAAACAGGCCTAAGGGGTAGGTGGAGCATCTCTCCAGCCTGGGTTCTGCATAGTTAGGGATTACAGTTTAGGAACGCAGCCACTGAATCCTGACAAGCCTTCCCCACTTTGCAAAGCAATGTACATTCATTCATTTAGGGTTCTCCGCATCAACTTCTATAGGATCCAGGCAGGCAAAACAGACTCACAATTGCTGTAGAAGTAAAGGTCGGGGAAACTAAAGTAGGGAACTTTTTGCCCTTGTCAGAACTTGTTCTTCCTGAGAGGGAGTCAGCTGGTTGTGATCATGTCAGAATGCAGCCTCAGAATCGCAAGTTTCCAATTCTTAAAGGGAAGTGAGAAATTGGCAAATTTTTATGCAATCTTCCAATTGTAAAATGTTGGCAATGACTTCCATTCAAAAAATACTACACCAGGTACAAGACATATTGTTTTTAATTTAAGCTTTGAGAATTCATTCCATTTTGCTGTGCTTCCTTAATCTTATAGTAGAATCTTAAAAGTAGCCAAGAGCAGCTTTTGTAACTAGCCCTCTGTCTAGGAAGTCACTGGTGCAGGTACTTAGAGGCACTGCCTCCTATTTTTCTCCCAGGTTTGGATTATTAAGATGAAATGGGCTATAGAAAGGGTGGCAGACTCGACTGAGTGAGAGGAGAAGCTAACTTTAAAGAACTCCGTTACCACCCCCTAGGTTTATGAATGGCTGCCCATTTGAACATATCTAGTTTTAGCTGAAACTTCCTAGGAAAAAAACCCATATTATCTATGACATGCCACAGCCGGCTAATCCATGACAGCCACTGGAAACAGCCTGCACCATGATCTATTTTAATACGTCTCTTGACCCATTTTTATATTCCGGCACTAAAATGTTAAACTGCTAACTTACCAAGACTGAGCATGCCATTTTCCAATAAAATACATTTTTACAAGTAGAATTTTATCCCAGTTCCCTTTTTATGGGATAGTTTCCATTGTGCAGAGGTACTGTCTGATCTTCAGAAAGTTCAGAGATGGAAAAAGTGTTTAATGCCTTGTAGCCCAGAGGCGATCCTTAACTTCTGACAGCTTTGAAATCACTTACACTTCGTGTGTGCATGGTCTCTGATCTTAACTCTTTTTCTTTTGTGGGAACGGTATTATGCGGGCTGTAAAAACAAACACAACACTGCACAAAGCCACTAACATTCATGCTCCGGAAAAAGTGAGCACACTGATTTCAATTCTTTGCCATAGGAATCCTTTCCTCAGTGCCCTTCCAGATACTCATTCACTTCGTCCTCCATTACAAAAGCGTGTGCTTCTCAGCTATGGAGCTGTCTGGTTTCCAGAGAACGTTGGGCAGTAGACCTCTCACTATCCCAATTATTACCCCGCCTTGTTCATTTTTATTTGAGTTTGCCCAAAAGCCTCACAATCCTGATTGAGCTAAGAAAGTAAAATTGATCCCATGTAACACAAAATTAGCTGATCAGAGCGAAAAGCTACTGTCTTAGCCCTCCCCCCCCCCTTTTTTTTGCTATTTTAGCAGAATGTTACCGATTGGGTAATTTATAAAGAAGATAAATGTATTTGGCTCATGGTTCTGGAGGTTGAGAAGGCCAAAGGCATGGCGCCAGCATCTGCTAGCCATCTGGTGATGGCCTTCTTGCCACATCATCTCATGGTGGAAGGCAAGAGAGAACTGTGCGGAGAGAAAAAGAGATTAAATTCACAGCCTCCAGCCCTATAAATGGCATTAATCTACCATGAGGGTGAGCGCTCACGATCTAAATATCTCCCCATTAGCCCCACCTCACAACACTGTTACATTGGAGATTAAGTTTCTAACACATGCTTTTAGAGGGATACATTCAAGTCACAGAAGCTACTGCATTCAAATTCTCTGGTATCATTTTCTGCATAGAAAAAGATTTAACTGTCTGAAAAAGACAATCTTTCTATACTTTTTATTCTTTGCTAATAGAACAAAGAAATGAAGAACAATTCAAGCCTTCCTTGAGGGTTTTTTCTTTTTTTTTTCTTTTTTTTGAGAGTTGGAGTCTCACTCTGTCACCCAGACTAGAGGGCAGTGACACACTCATGGCCACCCCAGCATTGATCTGCTGGGCTCCAGCGAGTCTTCCACCCTCAGCCTTCCAAATAGCCAGAACAACAGGCATGCACTACCATGCCCGGCTAATTTTTTTTTTTTTTTTTTGTAGACATGAGGTCTCACGAAGTTGCCTGGGCTGCTCTTGAACCCATGGGTCCAGGCAATCCATTTGCCTCAGCCTCCCAAAGTGCTGGGATTACAGACTGTGCCACCAAGGCCAGCCCCTTCCTTGAAGTTTCAATCAATATTTTGCTTTGCAGAAATTTACAATGGCTGTCACAACCTGTCCCAGGCCAGTTTAAGGTCAAGAGAAAAGTTGTAAGTGATGAAAACACATAAGAATGACTCCTCCAGCCAAATCCTAGGACAACAAAAGAGGACTGAGACTCATCTTGAAATGAAAAAACAGCCACGTGGCCCCCAAGTGGATATGCAAAGCAAAGAAATGTAAAAGATATGTTTTGCCCATTTATGGAAGCATCTTCGATTGTATGTGAAATATCTAACCATTAAAGTACTGTTTCCATCATAACCAGAAAGAACAGGAGAGGCAATAGGGCGACTCTGTCCCCTTTGTTTCCTCTTCCACTAACAGGAACACTGATGGAGAATCATCATCAACAAAAAAGGCGATTGTCAAAGTGGAGAAGCCACCATGGGGCCCTCGATTTGATGAAATGTCCCATGGCCCACATAAAATCAAGTCACTGAATGGGTGTGCAGTGGTCCTAAGCTCCCATCTAGAAATGGCCCACTTCCTTTTCTTGCCTCTCACTCTTCCCAAGAAATGAGACTTCCATACTCCATCTTAGGCCAAGTCCCATTGTCTCTGACCTGTGTGCCTGCAACAGGATTTAACTCTTTGAAAAAAGACAGCTCTTCTGTATTTGTTATTCTTTGCTAATAAAACAAATCAAAGAAACAAAGAGCAATTCAAGCCTCCCTTGAGGTTTTAATCAATATTTTGCTTTGCAGAAATTCAAAGTGTTCGTTACGATCTATCCCTGGCCAGTTTATGGTCAAGAGGAAAGTTGTCCCTAACTGGGTTGGCAGCTTCATTCTTATCTCTTCAGTCAATTCACAGACGATGCTTCCATAAATGGGCAAAACATATCTTTTTACATTTCTTTGCTTTGCATATCCACTTGGGGGCCACGTGGCTGTTTTTTCATTTCAAGATGAGTCTCAGTCCTCTTTTGTTGTCCTAGGATTTGGCTGGAGGAGTCATTCTGATGTGTTTTTATCACTTACCAGAAACATCTTTTCCATTTTTAAGTCGAGGTTAAATTCGTATCATATAAAATCAACCATCTTAAAGTGTACAATTAAGTGGCATTTTGTACATTCATATCATATACACCACCAGTTCCAAAACTTTTTTCTCACCCAAGAAGGAAACTCTTGTACCCCATCAGCAGTCATTCCCCATTTCCCCCTCTCCCAAGCCTCTGGCAACCATGAATCTGCTTTCTGTCTCTGTGATTCACCTAGACAGTTCGTATAAATGAAATCATTCAACATGTTACCTTTCGTATCTGGTTTCTTTCACTTAGCATATTTTCAAAGTTCATCCATGTTGCAGCCTGTCTCTGTACTTCATTACTTTTTATGGCTGAATAACATGTCAATATATGTATATACCACATTTTGTTTATCTATTCATCAGGTTAGAGACCTGTGGGTTGTTTCTGCTGTTTGGCAATTGCGAATAGTGCTGTCATGAACATTTATATAAAGGGTTGTTTTGTTTCAAAACAGTGCTTGTCTTGAATTATTTTAGGTAAAAACCTAATAACACAGTTGCTGGGTCATATGGTTTTATTTTATTTTATTTTATTTTTTGGCATGGTCTCCCTCTGTCTCCCAGGCTGGAATGCAGTGGCATGATCATGGCTCGCCACAGCTTCAACATGCTAGGCTCAGGCAATCCTCCCACATCAGCCTCTCAAATAGCTGGAACTACAGGTACATGCCACCACATTCAGCTAATTTTTAAAATATTTTTTTAGAGACAAGTTCTCACTATGTTGCCCAGGCTCATCTCAATCTCCTGGGCTAAACTGACCCTGCCACCACAGCTTCCCAATTTGAGAACTGCCAAATTGCTTTCCACAGAAATGGCACCTTTTAACACTCCACCAGTACTGTACAAGAGTTATGATTTCTCCACATCCTCACCAACATTTTTTTTTTTTTTTGAGTTGGAGTCTCACTCCATCGCCCAGGCTAGAGTGCAGTGGGACACTCACAGCCACCCTAGTGTCGACCTGCTGGGCTCAGGCAGTCCTTCTGCCTCAGCCTTCCAAGTAACTGGAACTACAGGTGCATGCTACCACGCCCGGCTAATTATTTTTTATTGATTGTGGAGATGAGAGCTCTCCAAGCTGCCCAGATGTTTTCAAACCTGTGGGCTCTGGCAATTCTCTCAACTTGGCCTCCCAAAGTGCTGGGATTTCAGGCTTGAGCCACCGTACCTGGCCCTCACCCACATCTTTTAAAAACTATAGACACAAAGATCTTTCTAAAGCAGTAGCTCCGATGATGTAACTCCCCTCCATGAGCTCTCCATCATTTAGAATAAGTTCAGAATCTTAATCATGTCTCCAAGGCCCCAAGTGACCAGGGATATGCCTCTCTCTTGTCTCCCTCCACTTGACTTCTTCCTCACTTCATGCCAAGTGCAAAGTCCTGTTTGTCACTCCTTAACAGTGCCAAGTTCACTCCCACCTCAGAGACTTTGCACTTGCTGTTGACTCTCTTTGGAATGTTCTTCTCAAAGATATCTAAGTTTTACTTCCTTATTCAAGCTTCAGCTCACATGACATCTCTCCCAAACTGTCTGTTCTGAACATACCACGTAGCACAAACCCACCACTTAAGCCTGGGTTCTCTAGAAAACAAAACTACATTTAGGAGCCAAATGAGGGAAAATAGGGGAGGAGAGCAATCAAATCCTAGGGAAGAGGGAGTGAACATAATAGTAAAATGAGATAATTACTAAGTATATGCAGGGGGGTGCATTATTAAATAGGTCACAGTTTCTCTAGAAAAAATATCTGGTCACTTGAACTCACAGAAGCCCCTAGACGGCTACAAGAAATTGTGGGGTCGGGTCTCCTAACAGTCTGCCTATGTCGGGCCCAGGTAGAGGAAGAGTGAGTTATGTATCTCCTAGCTTGTTCAGATCTCCTGCCTGTTATTATTGAACTCTACCCTAAGGTTTTTTATGTTTGGGTTTTTTTTTTTTAATTGTGGTAAGACACATAGGGAATAACATTTGCCATTTAGTGTTCAACATATTCACATCATTGTGCAACCAATCTCCAGGAGGGTTTCATCTCACAAAACTGAAATTCTCTACCCATTAAATAACAATTCCCCACCCCCACCCCTGCCCCTACTCCCAGGCAACCATCATTCTACTTCCTGTCTCTGTGAATCTGGTTTCTCTAGGAACCTCAAATAAGTGGGAACATACAGTAAACGTCTTTGCATGACTGGCTTATTTTTCTTAGCATAATGTCCTCTAGGTTCATACGTGCTGAGGATTCCCTTCCTTTTAATGACTGAATATTTCACTGTATGTATATATCACATTTTGTTTGTCCATTCCTCTATCAGTGGACATTTGGGTTGCTTCTATCTCTCGGCTATCGTGAATAACGCTGCTATAAATACAGGTGTGCAAAATCTCTTTGAAATCCTGCTCTCAACTCTTGTTTATATATACCTAGAAGCAGAATTGCTGGATCAGAGGGTAATTCTATTTTCAATTGCTTGAGGAATCACCATAACACCATATGTTTTCCATAGAAGCGGTACCATTTTACATTTCCAACAGTGCATATGTGTTGCAATTTCTATCCATCTTTACCAATACTTGGTATTTTCTATGGGTTTTTTTTCACAGTAGTCATTCTAATAGGTGTGAGGTCCCATAGTAGTTTGAACTTCACAATTTCAGGTTGTGTAAAAGTGGTTGGTCCAAGAAGTCACTGAATAAGCTAGAGACTTCAAGCATCCGTTCCGGGTAGGGCATGAATAGCGGCCTCTCCTCTTTAGTTGGCATCATATTGGGGTTCTTCTTGGATTGTGATGGTGGCTGTGATAGATTTAGGATCCCAGAAACAGTGACAGCAATCATTAAGTCCAACCAGTCGAAGCTTCAAGTGAATTAGTCAACAGTGGACTCAATATGCTGGTAAATAACACTAGACATATCCCAAATGGTGCTTAAACTGGGTCTGATCAACTTATTTACCCCATTTTAGTCCATCAGTGTATTCACCATGATCTTAAACTAAGTATTTAAACATATATGTTTATTTTCTCCTTGTTTAGCTCACCTAAAATATTTAAGTTTCATAAGGGATGGGAACTTATCTTCTTATCCTCATTTTTTTTTTTTTTGAGTTGGAGTCTCACTCCATCACCCAGACTGGAGTGCAGTGGCCGCTCCCGGCCACCGCAGCCTCGACCTGCTGGGCTCCGGCCCTTCTGCCTCAGCCTTCCAAGTAGCCGGAATTACAGGCATGTGCTACCACACCCGGCTAATTTTTGATTTATTGTGTAGATGAGGTCTCGCTGCCCAGGCGGGTCTCGAATCCGCAGACTCAGGCAATCCACTCACCTCAGCCTCCCAAAGGCGTGGGATTACAGGCTGAGCCACCGAGCCCGGCCTGTCCTCATATTTTTAATGCCTAGAACAGTCTCTGATACATACTAGGGTGACACAAAAATGTTTATAGAATGAGAAATTAATCATCTATCGAGCTTCCTTTTGCTTTAAATCCAAATTCATCTAAGCCTTTTCCCACCAGTTATGTCATAGAGATTTGACTGCAAGAGTTCCACTTCCCACAATAGAGAGACATAATCAATAGAGAGCGATGAAAGACTATCCCTTCTTATCCTAACAACAATAAGCCAGAAGAGCTACAAAAGCATAGATTTAAAGAACTAAGGCAAAGAATTTTAAAAGAATGAAATTTAATGAGGTGAACATCCCTTCTGAGGAAAGAAGAGACTCATGGAACTGCTCTTATCCCTGGAGGAACAGTGGGAAGAGAAGGAATCTCCCTTAGACAGGGGTAAGAACAAACCAGTCACACTTTAAATGGCTGTGTGTGGACTAGCATGATGGAATGGAATGTCAGAAGCCCTGCAATACAGCAGATCTCTTCTACCTACCAGTTTTCCTACCAGATCTCCCTACCTACCTGTTCACCAAGTATAGGGGGATAGGATGCCAAAGGCTGGTGGCAGGGCAGAATTCCTGAGAGGTGTACAGGCCTTCCACAAGTGAAGCCTTGGCAGGAGAGGTGAGATGAATCTCTGAGGACTACAGGTTTCACTGAGGACCAGATAACAGCAGCCAAAGACTGGGGTCAAGCCAGGAGAATGAAAAGAGATTCTTCCAGGGCCCTGCAGCTTCCCCTCTGAAAACTTGGGGCAGAGCATCAGGGCAAAGAGAGATTTTCTAGTATGCGGAAAGTTGGAGACAGGGGTGGAGAGGACAATGAACTGACCTGCTCCCAAAACACTGCCAGCCAGGCTATCATATGAAGCAGAGGGATATTGCAGGATTTTGCTTGTGCTCCAATCCCAAGCTCAGCTGAAGAAAAAGTCCTGACTCTGCCCACACAACAATGGAAAGTAATGGTGACCTGACTCTGACCAAAGCTCCAACAAAACTCAAACCTAAATCAGCTGTAGAGCGGATTAACTCAGTATATTAGAAATGTGACAAAAAAAGAGATGTGCCCTTGCCTGGTGGTAATGACATTTATTTTATTATCTGCTATACTTTATACAAGACATGGAGCATACAATAAAAAATAATGGGACATGAAAAAGTAAGATGTCATGTGACCCGTGGCCAAGACAGAAGACAATCAGCAGAAAGAAGTAAACCAAATTTGGCCTGTGATAAATAAGTTAAAGAATTCATAGAAGAGATGACATGTGCACAAATGAACGTGGAATTTCAGCAGAGGGATGGAAGCTATAAAAAGTAGAAAATGGAAATGAGAAGCATGCTATCACAGATTAATAATTCAATCCATTGCCGGTAGGATGGTCACACCAGAGAAAGGGATCCGTGAACTAAAGGATTCCATGCAGTCTTTTCTCTACGTCGAGGAGCTTGCCCTCCCTATACTATGTGACACACTCCCTCTCTCTCTTCAGCTCTGGTCTCAAATATCAGTTCAGCACCGAGGCATACTTCCCAAACCAACTTCTTTATTTCTCCATAACATTTATTATATCTGAGATTATTTATACAGATGTACCCACATGCCCATGTATGTGTGTGTGTATCTTCTATGTAATCATTTATTTTAAAGTTTGCTGTCTGTTTCTCTTAAACGAATGCAAATCTTATGCATTAAGAAACTTTTTATTGCTCATTGTTTTATCCCTAAAACCTACATTCTCTATGGAGAATGCAATAGCTGCTCGATTAATATTTGTTTCATTATCAAATTAGTGAATCCAGGGAGCTTCTCTAACTGGTGTCTATTGTAATAGGGGGCATTGTACTTGATGGGTACAGCAGAAGGGTATAAGGAAAAATATAAAGTCAACAGTTTGTAGCAGTCAACAAACTTATAAAATATAAACTTCAACAGTTTGTAGCAGTCAAATTTTGAAAATCAATGAGAATAGATTTTAATTACAGGCCCGAATGAGCAATTCTGTGTCATGAAATCATAATTCGAATGGCAGAGGAGTAGAATGAAACCGGCAGGAAGGAAATTGAGATGAAGGAAACCACTTAAGAGATTACTGCTATCATAAAGACAAAAGTTGGTGGAAGCCTGAGCCACATATGAAGTGCAAAATAAAAAGAGGCATTGGCTATTAAAGATATGGTGCAGGCTGGGCTCGGTAGCTCAGTCTGTCATTCCAGCACTTTGGGAGGCTGAGGTGAGTGGATTACCTGAGCCTGCAGGTTCGAGACCAGCCCAGACAACTTGGCGAGATCTCCTCTCTATAATAAATAAATAAATAAAAATTAGCTAGTCATGATAGCACATGACTGTAGTTCCAGCAACTTGGAGGGCTGAGGCAGAAGGATCGCCAAAGCCCAGCAGGTTGACACTGGGGTGGCTGTGAGTGTGCCACTGCACTCCAGCCTGGGCAACAGAGTGAGATTCCGACTCAAAAATAAATAAATAGATAGATAGGTAGATAAGTAAATGGTACAGCAGGAACCAGCAGATGTTTGAGATGATTAAACTTGGTGGTGTGGAAGTGTGAAAAGAAACAGGCATCTTTTGTTAATTTGCATAAATTTATGAGCTACAAGGGCAATTTTGTTGTATGCATAGATTGTACAGTGATCAAGTCAAGATTTTGAGTATTCATCACCTGAATAACATACATTGTACCATTAAGTAATTTTTCAGCATCCAGCTGCCTCTTACTTTCTCACCCTTTCAAGTCTCCATTGTTTATTATTCTACTCTCTATGTCCATGTGTACATGTTTCAGCACCCACTTAAAAGTAAGACCATCACTGCACTCCAGTCCGGGCGACAGAGTGAGACGCCAACTCAAAAAAAAAAAGTAAGAACAGGCATTATTTTACTTTTTGTGTCTAGTTTGTTTCACTTAAGACAATGGCCTTCAGTTCCACTCATGGTGCTGCAAAAAACATGATTTCATTATTTTTATGGTTGAATAGTATTCCATTGTATGTGTGTCTGTATATACAAGGGGGTACAGGGGTTACAAAAAATAAAATTTACTTATAAAAATTGTGTATTTATTTTTACATGTTGAAACTTCAGTCACCTTCAAAGTACCCTCTGTTTAATGTAATACACCTATTGAGACTCTTTTCACTGCTCAAGACAGTTTTCGAATTCATCAGTTTGGATGCCTTTTAGTGCTACTGCTGTTTTCTCATTTCACCTCTTCCACATTGGCAAAATGTTTCCCTTTGAGGAATTTTTTCATCTGGGGAAACAAACAAATGAACAAAAAAGTCACTGAGCGTGAGATCAGGTAAATAGGGAGGGTAAGGCATGGGGCCATGCCATTTGGGGTCAAAAATTGCTGAACACTCAGCATGGTGTGGGAAAGTGTGCTTGTAAATGATCCATTATGAAATGGGCAAAGGCATTGAAAGGCTCTTTTAAAAAAATTAACTGAAGTCAAACACAGTCTCTCACAACAATGCTAGCTACACTGATGTCGATGGGTTCCTAGAATACTTACCTAGTGGGAGAAGGCTGTCCAATAAGGGGTCCATCCTCCAAAAGATAACTCTTGTTTTGTGGGGGTCCTCCCCAACACACACACCCCCACACACATTTTTAAAATCCAGTCAACCATTGATGGACACTAAGGTTGATTACATACATTTGCTATTGTGAATAGTGCTACAATAAACAAAAAATGCAGGTATCTTTTTGAAAGATTGATTTCTTTTCCTTTGGGTAGATATCCAGTAGTGGGATTGTTGGTTCAAATGGTAGTTCTATGTTTAGCTCTTTGAGAAATTTCTATACTGTTTTCTGTAAAGGTTGTGCTCATTCACATTCCATTAACAGTGTATAAATTTCCCTTTTCTCTGCACCCTTGCCAACATCTGTTATTTTTTTGTCTTTTTTAATAAGAGACATTCTGACTGGGGTAAGATATTTCATTCTGGTTTTAATGTAAGTTCTTTGATGATGAGTGGTGTTGTGTATTGCTTTATATACTTGTTGGGAATTTGAAAAGTGTCTGTTCATGATCTTCGCCCACTTTTTAATGAGAGTTGATTTTAAAGTTGAGTTGTTTGAGAACTTTATAGATTCTGGATATTAGTCACCTGTAAGATGAATAGTTTATAAGTATTTTCTCTCATTCTTCTGGTTGTTCACTCTGTTGATAATGATGAATGCTAAACAAATGCTTTCTAGTTTAATGAAGTTTCATTTCTCTATTTTTGGTTGTGTTGCCTGTGCTTTGCGGTCTTGATCATAAATTCTTTGCCTAGAGCAATGTCTAGAAGAGTTTCCCCTAGGTTTTCTTCTAATAATTTATAGTTTCATGTTCTTAATAAGACTTCTAGTCAACAATAGGTTATTAGTAGTTAAATTTGGGTAGATTCAAAACTAACATGTAGATTTTCAGTTGTTCAGCACATTGTCCAAAGGTCAACTGTATATATCTTTGTATGACCGAGTTAGCCCCCCTGTGACTTGTTCCAATATTTAAACTACAATGATGTATGCTATTGGGTAAAAACATTTTGTAGTCTCTTTGTAATAATGTAATTCCTAAATTCTAGGACCAAGCAATATATCTATATTTATCAATAGTGTAAAAATATTTTGGGGAAGAACACACAAATTTTCACAATAAATATATGCATTCATTTTAAACATGTAGAAAATTCATGTTATTTAGAATCCAATAAGTATATTAATGAAAAGTATCACTGGGACACTAGAGTCTGTGTTTTTTATTTAAGTATAAGCTTTACTGAACATAGCCAGTAAGTTGAACAAACATACCCCATGGGTGTGTGCTCACAGGACCTATTCTCTAGTCCTTTTAAACCTGCAGATGGAGTAGTACACCTCTGCTGGCTCCTACAAAGATAAAATTTTAAGCCACGTTAAGTCCCAAGCATTATCTCAATTCTATGACTAGTCTGGCCACATATCATAATCCAGCCCTGCAGATTGCAATGGCTCATCTCCCTAAGCCCTTGCCAGAGGCTTACTTCTTACAGCACCATTCTCCATGGCTGTTTCTAAAACCACCAAGATCAAAGTCATGGGAAAGGAAAGAGAAATTAGAAAGTTTTTACTTGATGGCCATGTTTTAAGCTAGCTTCACAATCTCTGAGCCTGGCAGACATTTACATTTTATTCTTTTGCTCTTGAGTTATTTGGTGTCCTCATCAGAGATTTCCCAGCCGAGGACAATCTGCTGATCTTTCCCAAGACCCAGGAGATCAGTCTCCCTGCTGCGTCTTTTTAGCCCATGATTTTTCAGCCATTTGGCCAACACGGGCTCTCTCTGGGGACTTCCAAAAGACCTTACTGGCAAGATTTCAAACAGCTCCAGGCTGGTTCTCCCATGTGTTCCTCCTCTGATCCACAGGCAAAACTCCTTCACCCTTTGCCAAGAAAAACTCTGGGAGTACAGGCCAATCCAACCACAGCCACAGCAACTTCGTTGGCAAAGCAGTTAATGATCAGGTGCCAGTCCTCTATATCTGTAGCCACAGGAATCCTGTCTCAGGATATCCATGGTCCTGATGAAGTGCTTCTCACTAGGCATATCCTGGTCCCCTGGTCCTTGGTCAATGTCAGAAATCACTACACAGCCAACACCAAAGAAATTCTCTTCACCAAGTCCTGCAAAATTTCCTAATTCGTGTATCGCTGTTTTTAAACCAAGGTATTTTAGAGCTATGAAACCTTTTATTTCTTCCCTCTGAAAAACTGCATCTTGATTTTGCAACTTACATTAGCAATCCCTAGTGATTTTATCTGGATTCCTCAACTGAAACTTCCAGATGCAGAAAGCTAAAGATGATGTTACATATTATCCTAACTTCATTATTAAATATTTCATTAGGGCAATTTTTGTTTCTGTGTGCCTTTGGTTAATAAACAACAGAAACTAGTTATTTCCTTGACATTCTGATGCAAGGGGGGGAAATCACTGAGGAAATAAAAGAGATAAATATGGCTTATAAGTCAACAAAACTTATGATTTCAGCCCTGTTAGAAGAGTTTGGGAAATTGTACAGGATCATTTCTCTGAGATATTGCTCATAACAAATGTTGCACACAAAAGCATATCGCCATTTCACTCAGGATTTATTTATTGCAAAGCCAAGTTTGGAAGGGAGACTTACTTCTTTTCAATGTTTAGATGCAGAGGTTAGATGGGATGGGGGAGGAAGCATAATATCTTTTGATAGATAATTTTTTCTTATTGTATAAAAGGCACTCAGTGGAGTCAATAGCAAATGTCTTAGGACGAGGCAAAAAAATTTATCACCAAGCCTTCTGTGTATACCTGATATGAAAATCAAAGAACTGATTATGAGAGGAACAAATATACAAATAGTTATTGGCAACATTTATTTCAGTACCTGACCCATGCAATAGTTGGGAAAATCAAATGAATACAGTAGCTAATAGTGGAAATTTACATAGTCTTACAATTACTCAGGGTGGGTTAGGTTATGATGTAGTAACAGACAATTCCAAAATCTATTTGACTTAAAACAACAAAGACCCTTTTGTTGCTTCTGTGTCCATTATTCAACAAGGAGGCCCTGGTCACAGTAATAACATAAATAAGTTAGGCTGGTGACGCAAACACTATTTGAAATGTCACCAGGTTCTGTGACAAGAAGAAAGAGCTCTGGGGGGGGGGGTCTCATATCATCGTCAAATCCCTCACTCAGAAGTAACACATCATTTCCTCTCATGATTTATTGTCCAGAGAAAGTCACAACACCACCGACCAAATGGGAACTGGAAAATATAAACCTATTATGCCTTAAAAAGAGAGTTAAAAATATTTACTACAGAGCATTTAAAATGAACACAGCCTTGTCGACAGGCTCTATCCACATCACAAACTAGATGGCCTCAGGCTATCCATGACCACATCCTACCATTTAATGATAGTATCAGAAAGACGCGGTTTGTCTTGGTAGGTCTACCAAAAGAAGAGGCCTCCTGTAAACTTACTCAAACTTTTTTCTAGTGTCTATCCCCTTAGTACAGACCTCAGTCACAAGGTCATTCCCTCATGTGATATTTTCTTAATTACATGGGTCTAGCTATAACAAGAGCACATGACCCAAGCTGGCCAATCAGAGCTCCCCATTACAGACCACAGTAATTTAATCCAAGATAATGATAGGAATCAAGTCAGAACAATCAAAATTATTCCTAGGACTTTCCTGCAGCTCTTTGCTAAGAAGCCCTATTGTGTCTCTGGTTTCATGAGCTATAAAGAGATAGCTATTTCCTAAGAAGCCCTGTTATTTCTTGAAATGATGACATTGATTAAGCCTTTATATCCAGTTACATCTTGAATAAATCCACCCTTGGACTTTTTATTTAAGTGATCTATTTATATTTCTCCTAATTTGCCTTAGAATCAAAAACAAAAGCTTCCCTTTTTGCTGTTCACTGGGGAAGACATATTTCTATGACCTATATAAATCCGCATCTAAATATACTCCGTGGGAATAATTTCAACACATTATATTGATCATTCGTATGGAGTTTATTGACTTAAAGAAAATAACAAAATGACATACAAGCAGCTAACAGATACATAAAAACAAGTTCAGCCTCACTAATCATCAATAAATGCAAATTAAAACCACACTGAGATACCACCTAACTCTAGTCAGGATGGCCATCACCAATAACTCGAAAAACAACAGATGCTGGAGAGAATGAGGGGAAAAGGGAACACTTCTACACTGTTGGTGGGAGTGTAAACTGGTACAGCCTCTGTGGAAAACAGTGTGACGATTCCTAAAAGATCTAAAAATCAACCTTCCATAAAAGCCAGCAGTCCCCTTCTGGGAATATACCCAGAGGAACTCAAATCGTTTTATAAAAAAGATACCTCAATAAGCATGTTTATTGCAGCATTGTTCACAACAGCAAAAACATGGAAACAACTGTGCTAGCAATTAAAATTGGACTACATTTTTAAAACTTGGTACATATAAACAATAGAATACTATACAGCTGTAAAGAAGGATAAAATTATAGACTTCACAGCAACTTGGATGGATTTAGAGTCTATAATATTCAGTGATCTATCACAGAAACAAGGAACTGAGTACCACATGTTCTCACTCATAAGCGGACCCTGAACGTTTATCATAATATTATAAGAAAGGAATTGGCAGTAGTGGGAAACTGCCTGGGGGATGGATCACATAACATCAATAAAGGTATCTGATCTCAAGCAAGGTGAAGTGAGGACCAAAGGGAGACACAAAATTTACCTGTAAAATGACTACTTATATAACTAATCCTGAATTGTACCCCACATCTTTTTTTAAAAATCAATTAAATGATGGAATATTACACAGCCATCCAAAAGGACGAAATTATGAACTTCACAACAACTTGGACAGACTTAGAGTCTAGCATACTAAGTGATCTATAACAGAAACAAAGAAATGAGTATTGTATGTTCTCACTCAAAAGCAGACTTTGAACAATTATCATTATATATAAGAAAAGGATTGTGAGCAGTGGGAAATTACCAGGTAGTGGGGTTGGACTGGCAGTAGTGGGATTCTGTTGGGGAAGGTGGGGGCACATCTCAACAACAAATGTACCTGCATAAAGAACATTTGTATACTTAACCTTGAATTGTGCCCCACATCTTTAAAATAATTTTTTTTAAATAAATTAAAAATGTTTTTTTAAAAAAGAAAATAATAACATGGTTCATGTTTCCAGGAACAGATTCTTCTGATCACTTATTTCTAATAGCAAACGTATTTCTAATAGCGGCACTCTTTACTAATGGCAGTAATGATATTACCTTGTTCAGAAACTCCTGCTTTTGTATAACCTAAACCTATAAACCAGCAAAATATTTTTTCTTAGAAAGACAAACCCCAATAGAATATAATTGATTCCCCAAATACCAGCATTTTCTTGGAATCATCAGTTTAGAAATGAGGGTGTGCTATATACAACATTTCAACCATTTTAGCATACTGTCTGCTAAATTTGGGGGACCTTAGCCAAGAAGACTATGTCTCTGATCTATGCTTGAGGACATGGATAAACCCTAGATTGTCACCAATTAAGAAAGTGCATCTCACATTGCAAATGTGAACACAAATGAAGTCTTTGATTACAATGGACTTTTTTCCCCTTCAGTCCCACTCTTTAAATGTCAAAGTAAAGTGATCTTCTGCATCCTAGCATTGGAAACCTGTTAATTATAAACAATGAACATTTGTTGATTGCTTACCACTTCTTATTTCTTTGCCTTTACCTACAGTCTTGAATTTCTTCTAAAATATAGAACATGGGTAATTGTATTGCTCACCACATTTCTTAGCACAGTGCCTCAGAGTGTCACTCTGAAATCGGGTTACCTGGGTTCAAATCCAAGATTTGCTACTCACAAACAGTATGACTTTGAGCAAATTTCTCCACTTTTCTGTCCCACTGCTAACCTTTTCTACAAATAGGAGTAATCATAATAGTTAACCCAGAGATGGTTGGGTCAAATAAAAGAAATAATTTATATGAACTTTTAGACATCGCTGATCAACACAAGTCAATTATTATTTACTGTTATAATTCTCATCATTATATACAAATCCACATTTCACCAATGTCTAATTTCCAAATTACTCCCCAAAATGGCTTCCACCCATCTTATATTTTCATGAAATCTTATCACCAAGACTATGGAAGTCGTGATTTAGAGATTTTAAGAAGTCTTCAGATTCTAAATAGCACAACTAAAAAAGCCAGGATGGCAGGTATGATGCTAACTGTACAGAACATATTGGCTCTTTAAACACAGTGACCTTCCTCTTCCCTGCATTCCTTCCACTTTCTACTTAAGACCATTCATCTCCCTCCATAGAATCCAAAGTTTTAAAAATCGAAATGCATCTGCATTAAATCAGAATTCTCCTACAGGTAGGTATATATTCCTCAATATTCAGTTACTTGTAACCAATTAAAGAAAACATATGTATGTATATGGGGGGGAACCCCCCAAAAAACCTGGAATTATCTTTTGGAGGACAGATCCCTTGTAATACACTTGAAATTTGTTCCTCCAGATCAAACGGTCAACCAAAGTTTTTTTTGAGTTGGAGTCTCACTCCGTCGCCCAGGCTGGAGTGCAGTGGCATGCTCACGGCCACCGCAACCTCAACCTGCTGGGCGCAAGTGATCCTTCCACCTCAGCCTTCCAAGTACCTGGAACTACAGACATGTGCTACCACAGCTGGCTAATTTTTTGATTTATTGTAGAGATGAGGTCTCACCAAATTGCACAGGCTGGTCTCGAACGCATGGGTTCAGGCAATCCTCTCATCTCGGCCTCTCCAAGTACTGGGATTATAGGCATGAGCCACCACGCCCGGCCCAACCAAAGTTTTTATCTGAAGTTTTGAGAAGGGTGCCTCACAATTTGCAGAAGAAACATCCTGAATTGTGGCAAACGGGTGACTGGTTCTTCCACCATAATGATGCACCTGCCCATACCACGCCATGTTAGCAGTGTTTAACCAAAATAATGGCATGACCCCTATGAACCACCCTTCCGATTCACCCAGTCTCCTCCTAAGTGACTTTTGTTTGTTTCCCTGGATAAAAAAAGTCCTCAGAGGGAACCATTTTGTCGATGTGGAAGAAGTGAAACAAAAAAAAAAAAAACAGCAGAAGCACTAAAAGGCATCACAATTGACGGGTTCAAAAACAATTTTGAGCAGGGGAAAAAGCATCTCAATAGGTATACTGCATCGAATGAAGAGTACTTTGAAGGTGACTGAAGTTTCAACATAGAAGAATAAATACACAATTTTTAATAAATAAATTCCCAGTTTTTTGGGTACCCCCCTCATGTATATGTATGTGTACACAAATATATGTATGTATGTGTATTCAAGGTAGATGTGCATATGCATTTATGTGTGTGTGTGTGTATACACACAAAATATCTAGACACTTAGGGTTGACTTGAATTAATTTTATTAAAATGTTACTTGCATATGTACAGAAACCTTAATATGAACTAATTAAAACCAAATTAGAACTCAAAGAGTTGCAAAACCAATGAAATTGACTTAATTAGCAATAGTAAATAATGTGACTGATGTCATTTTGCTGAAACGTACCCAGGAATCACAACCTGCCTATAATACTGTTATAGCACAGACAAAATTTTTAGTTCTACATTTTTCATTACCTTGTGTTTTGTTATAATTCAACTTTCCCAACTGTCTTTTCTACTGGAAGGACTAGAAAATCTTTGTTGAAATAACCTACAGGGAAGATATTTGGCCTTCACTTACTATTTATTAAGTTTGACATTGAATTTTTTTTTCCAAGTTGGAGTCTCACTCTGTTGCCCAGGCTGGAGTGCAGTGGCATGCTCACAGTCACCCAAGTGTTGACCTGCTGGAGACAGGTAATCTCTCTGCCTCAGCCTCCTGAGTAGCCAGAACTACAAGCACGTGCTACCACGCCCACTTATTTTTTTGACTGATTGTAGAGATGACATCTCGCCAAGTTGCCCAGGCTGTTCTCGAGCCTGTGGGCTCAGGCAATCCCCTCAACTCGGCCTCCCAAAGTGTTGGGATTACAGGCTTGAGCCACCGTACCCAGCTGACATTGATTTTTATTTGGGACCTGACAACTGACAGCACTGAAATTCCTCAGCATTGACATTTCTAAGCAACACTCTTTATAAATTGTTCATTTACAATTCAAAAAATACCTTACATTTAATTTTATATTGCTCTTGAAATAAAGAATAAAAATATTTTCACAGAGAACTGTGAAAACATGTTATACTACCTCCCAGAAGTTCCCAGGCCCCAACTTGAGAACTCTAGGCCCAGATACAGAGGGTGCCACAAAAATGTATATACATTTTAAGAAAGGAAAAAAACTATCAAAATTGCAATACTCAATAAGATGAATACAAGCCACATCTGAAGTCTGCAGTTGCAAGCGGTGCTCAGAGTGGTTACCATCAGCGTCCAGACAGTTCTGATTATGGCAAACACCTCTTAACATCTCTTAAAATGTGTATATATTTTTTGGCACCCCCAGCATTACCAATTATTATTGATTTGCATGTGAGGATTATTCCAATCATGCAGCTTTCTTCTTCCCACCTGGCTGATCTGGTAGAAAGAGAAAATATTTTCACTTGGAAAGTTAGGTTACTTTGAAGTGGGTAACAAATTTGATTTTAGTTTTAAAAACATTTTGCTGTAACTCGCTCAGCTTTATCATGGAAAGTTTCGGGTCATAGAAACCTCCTTAATCTGAGGCAGACCAGGATGGTTGGTCACCGTACTTTGGAGTATCGATCATACAATGTGTTTTAGCAGGCTTGTGTCTGGCTCCACAGTGGATGACAAATAGCAAAACAGTGTTCATGAAGTTCAGTGACAGCTTCCTCCTGACTCAACACAAACCTCTCATAACAATCTAATCATGTCTGGGTTCCTCCACCCATCTGCTACAGCCAGCAAGGACTTAGCCCTCCCTTGGCAAGATGATAAAGTTTAGAAATAGGCCAGATATGGTGGCTCACGCCTGTAATCCCAACACTTTGGAAGGCAGAGGCAGAAGGATTGCTTGAGCCCAGGAGTTTGAGACCAGCCTGAGCAACATAGCAAGACCTCCTGTCCACAAAAAAAGAAATTAAAAAATTAGCCAGATATGGTTTCACAGTCCTATAGTCTCAGCTTCCGGGGAGACTGAAGAAGAAGGATCACCTGAGCCCAGGAGGTCGAGGCTGCAGTGAGGTGTGATTGCGTCACTGCACTCCAGACTGGGTGACAAAGGGAGATCCACTCAAAATAAAAAATTGTTAACAAAAGAATTCTGGAGTAGTCCACACGTAGGAACCAGATTTGCCACCACTTTTTGATGAGGTCACCCCAGTGCCTGATCTGCTTCTGCGCACACCCCTGCCATGCATCCACTCATCTGGAGTACCAGCACCCAGCGGAGGGAAATTTCCTGGCATCACAATTCAGTGAGAATTTCTTTCAGGCCTCACTCCCAAGAGACCCATTTACCAATGACTGGTCCCTGTTTCCATTAAGCTTGAATACATTTCTGGATGAAGTTGCTCTCTTCAATGCTCTCACTGCTTTCACACTTGCCTGGTTTGGTTAACCTCCCCTTGGTTTTACACGCTACCCTGAAAATGGACTCAATTTTTAAAATAAAGAATTTTACCTTACAAGAATTTTGCCTTGCCTTTCTTAATTTTGTCAGTCATTTGTACATGAACAATTTTGACTGACAAAATTAAGACAGAAATAAACAATCCAATAGTAGAAGCTTCAATGCCCCACTTTTAATATTATATGGAACGATTGGTCAGATAAAAAAGATGGCTGAAGACTTGAACAACACTGCATAGAAACTAGACCTCACGGACATCTGTAGAATACTCCATCTAACAGCAGCAAAAGACAAAAGACAAATGGAACATTCTCGGGGATATACCACATGCTAGCTCATAAAACAAGCCTCAAAACATTTAAAAGGATTGCTGTCATATAAGGTACACTCCTCAATCACATCTGGTACAATTGAAAATATTTTTAAAAGTTGGGGAAATTAATAAATATAAAAAAATTTAAAACCACATTACCATATAACCCATCAGTCACACACAAATAAGTAATTACAAGGTATAGTGTGTTTAATAGTATCCCCAAAAATGAATGTCCACTTGGAACCTCAAAATATGACATTAAATAGGAAATTAAATCGTTGCAAATGTAAAAGGATCAAGATGAGATCTGACTGGATCAGGGTCAATTCTAAATCTCATCTCTTATATCCTTCTAAGAGAGAGAAAAGGGAACACAGAGACAGAGAGAAAGCAGTGATGTGAAGATGAATCAGAGATTGGATTGATACACCTATAAACCCCAACAAGTGTCAGCGTTGTCCCAACCAGCCGCCAGAAGCTAGGAGAGAGACATGGACAGCTTCTTCTGCAGTTCTCCAAAAGGAACCAATCTTGCTGACACCTTGACTTCTGACCTCAGATCTCTTGAGTCGTGAGAGAACAAATTTCTATTAGTTTAAGCCACCCAGTTGTGGTAATGTGTTATGGCAGCCCCAAGAAACTAATAAAAAAGGAAAATTAGAAAATACTTTGAAATAAATGAGAATGATACAACCTGCAAAATGTATGGAATGCCATTAAAACAGTGCTTAAAAGGAAACACATTACTATAAAGGTCTGCACTGAAAAAAAAAAAAAAGGAAAGAAAGATCTCAAATCAACAATCTAATTTTACACCTTAAGAAACTAGAAAAAGCCGGACTCGGTGGCTCAGCCTGTAATCCCGCGCCTTTGGGAGGCCGAGGTGAGTGGATTGCCTGAAAATGGTACTCGATTTTTAAAATAAAGAAGTTTACCTTACAAGAATTTTACCTTGCCTTTCTTAATTTTCGAGACCCGCCTGGGCAGCGAGACCTCATCTCTACAATAAATCAAAAATCAGCCGGGCGTGGTAGCGCTGCCTGTAATTCCGGCTACTTGGAAGGCTGAGGCGGAAGGATCGCCGGAGCCCAGCAGGCGAGGCTGCGGTGGCCGGGAGCGGCCACTGCACTCCAGTCTGGGCAAAAGAGTGAGACTCCAACTCAAAAAAAAAAAAAAAATAATAAGAAAAAAGAAACTAGAAAAAGGAGAGTATACTAAGCCAAAGCAAATAAAAGGAAAAACATGATAAGAACTAGGATGAAAAACAATTAAATAGAGAATAGACAAACAGAGAAAGTCAATGAAACCTAAATTTTTTTTTTTTTAAACTGTTCTGAAAAACTTTTTGCTGGACTGATATGAGAGAGAGAAAGAGAGAGAGAGAATACGTAAGAGAGAACACATTCAAATGACTAGTATTACCACCAACTTTACAGAAATATACAAGACTATAGATGAATATTAAAAACAATTTCATGTCAATGGATTAGACCATTAGAAGACATAGACAAGTTTCTAAAAAGATACCAAAACTATCAAAACTGACTCAAGAAGAAATAAGAAATCTGAATAGACCTATAACAAGAGATTAAATAAATAATCAAAAATCCTTTCCACAAAGCAAAGTCTAAGCCAAAATGACTTCACTGATGAATTCTACCACACTGAAAGAACTAATTCCAATCCATCACAAACTCTTCCAAAAAGAAAAAAATACTAGAGTAGGGATCACTTGGTGGATACATGACATTATGCATTTGTCTAAGTCTATGGGATATACAACAACAAGAGTGGACTCTAATGTAACCTACAGACTTTGGATAATACTGTGTCAATGTAGGTTCATCAGTTGCAGCAAATGTAGCATTGTGGTGTGAGATATCGATAGTGGGGAAGGTGAGTGTGGGTGTGTAGGGGAAGGGTATATGGGAACCCTTTTCTGTTCAATTTTTCCATGAACTTAAAACCTCCCTAAAAATAAAGTCTACTAAGAAAAATATATCAACCCAGAATTGTAAGTTCATCAAAAAATATCCTCAGGAGTGAGGGAAAATACAATTAAAAAGATATAGATTGAAAAGAAAGAAAGAAAATTGATTCTATTTGCAGACGACATGATTATGTACATAGAAAATCCCCAAAAAATGTCTTTAAAAATGCACTTGTAATACACAACCATCAATCAAATGTCTATACACCAATGAATAATTTGAAACTGAAATTTTAAAAATACAATTTACAATAGCTATAAAAAATGAAATATATATTTGCAAGTTTAACAAAATATATGTGGAATCTGTATGCTGAAAACTATAAAACACTGATGTGAGTTTTTTTGTAGATATTGACCCATTGATTCTATAATTTATATACAAAAGCAAAGGAACCAGAAGTCAAAAGAATTTTGTAAATTAACCTAAAATGTTACAGGACTTCCTCTACTTGATAACTTACTACAAATTTACAGAACTCAAATAGATTGATTTTTTGCATTGGTGAAAGACATAAATAAATGGAACACACTAGAAGGTCCAGAAATAAACCCACACAAATATGGTTAACTAATTATTATCAAAGGTGCAAAGTCAATTTAACAGAGAAAGAATTGTTTTGTCAACAACAACAAAATACTGGAATAATTAGACATCTATGTGTCCCATATCTTATATAAAAATTAATTCAAAATGAACCACAGGCCTAAATACAAAACACAAAACTTTAGGGAAAATAATAGAAGATCTTCATGACATTGGGAAAGGAAAAGATTCTGAGATACACCACCAAATGCACATCTCATAAAAGAAAAAAGTTAATATTGCCTGTCATCAAAATTAAATAGTTTTGATCAGTGAAAGACACTGCTAAAAAAAAGAAAGAAAGAAAAGAAAAACTACAGACTGAGAGAAAATATTTGTAGATTTGACAAAGAATTTCCAGAGTATATAAAGAACTCACAAAACTCAGAAAAAGAAAATTTAAAAAACAGTAGCAAAGAAGTTAACAGAGACCTGACCAAAGAAGATATACAAATGGAAAATAATCATGTGAAAAGATGCCTATCAGCTGTTAGGCCTTTGTCAGATTTACAATTGGCAAATATTTTTTCCCATTCTATGGGGAAAAAAACATATATTTTATAATGGAAATACCAATGCCTATCAACTGAGCACTTATTTATATGCAAATGGTAATTTGAAATGAAAATAACACAAATTAAACTCATTAAATTATTCTTTTTTTTCATTTGATGGCAAAAGTAGTGTGATGATGTCTCTTTGGAAGTGACTGAACTGCCAACAATTTCCAAGTCTGATTGAAAAAATTAAGGGAGTGATTCACAAAACTGAGCAGAGAATAATATCACCTTAAAGCTGCTAAAACAACAATGGTCCCAGAACAGACCAATTAAGTCAGAAGGGTGGGGTGAAATGCTGAGACGTTGGTATCATTTTAAATCTTCCCAGGACATTCTCAAGAGCAGAGGCATTGAGAATCACTGTCTTAGCAACTCAAAGCCCTTAGCTCCTAGAATATCTCACCCTTCCTAATGACTTTTCCTTCTTATAAGCTGCCGCAGACAAGAATGAAAAGTTCATAACAGCAGCAACTTCCTCCTCCTTCAAGCATGATGGCTTACTTGCTTGAATTAAGACTTGGCTGTATCATGGTAGCTTATGTCCACTTTCACTGTTTACAGGTTGGTAACTTCTGTTCCTTATATCATGGATTTGGGACAGGGCCAACTTTACAGGTGTATGGATTCCTCAGTTGCATAAGGCCTTACCCTAACATTGAAGGGCCCGACACTTGATTTTACAGCTCTGCCATCTTATAATCATCAAGACTTGTTTAAAAGGGAACCCCACATTTTCTTGTTTCAAAGGGAACCCCACATTTTCATTTTTTACTGAGCCCCACAAATTATGCAGCCTGTCCTGACCCAGGCTAACACACAAATTTCAAAATTTGAAAAAGAATAAGTTAATATCATTTTTGTGACAAGACAGACCTGCAACAGGCCCACTTTCCAAGAAAAGGTCCCCAATAACTCCCTACATTCTGATCCCTAATTCTCACTCTTCCTTCTGAAACCCACAAGTCGCAATTCATAACCTTCTTTCTACCTCAACTCTTATCCTTGGCCGCGGTTTTTCTGACTGATAAGTGTTATAAAAGGGATTATGACATTGAGTTTCCCAACAAGGAGCAAATGACACCTTCACATTAGGATAATTTGAGGGGGAGTTTACAATCACAAGCACAGAGTCTAGGAGTCCTGGAAGATTCTAGTGAATTAACCCCGAGTAGAGCCAATGACCCCGAGTCTTGGAAGGAGAGAGTCACGTTGAAGACACTACTTTGGTAAAACACTGAACTTTAATCAAAAAATACAACCAGCCACGAGCAACTTCAGTCAGAAGAGTAAGTCCTCAGACCTCCTTCCTCCCTCCCCTGATCTGCAGTCAAGGCTTCCTATTGGTCAACCCAACCAGAAGGTGGAGGATAAAGACAATACATTGAAGCCTTACAAGGTGATTGCCTGGGGCAGAAAATAACTGAAAGTGGATCTGGAGATGACAAGTGAAACTACATGTCACAGTCAACCTTTTCTTCCTCAAAATATTCTTTCAGGAAATGTCTTTCCATGTACTTGCCCATTTCATGAAGGGTGATTTACGAGCACACCTGCCATGCTCACTGCACTGAGTGTTCAGCAGTTTTTAATCAAAAACAGCATGACCCCCATGCTTCACCTTCCCTATTCACCCAATCTCACCCTGAGAGACTTTTTTTTTGTTTCCCCAGATGAAAAATGTTCTTAAAGGGAAACGAATTGCCAGTGGGGAAGAGGTGAGACAAAAATTAGCAGAAACACTAAAAGGCATCAAAATCGACAAGTTCAAAAGCTGTTTTGAGCAGTGGAAAAAGCATCTCAATAGGTGTATTGGTGACTGCATCATAGCATGAAGTCAACTCAGTGATGCTCCCATCTCAAACCTTGTGTGCTAACTAGTACTGAAGTTCTTCATACAAAGGTAAGAAGAAAATGTGAAAAATAATTAGATAACATAGCTGTTTCAGTTGTTATTTCTGCACTTGGTTCATAAGATTTAGGTTTCACAGCTTCCTTCTTTCATGCCACAAACTTCACTCCCATGGGAAACGTCAGTGGTCTTGTCTTTATTGGGCTGCTATGATTTTCTATTAGCCAGGATTATTGGGAAAGGGGTATCAAAGCCACTTCAGGGAATTTCCTGGGTCCCAGAGATAGTTTTCCTCCCTCCTACCATGGAGAAGCAATCGAATTTCTCTGATCATTGAAATCTATTTCCCTGTGAATATAGTGAGACTAATCCCTGCCTTTGATTCGGAGGCAGAAAAAGCCCAAAACATAACAGGGGAGTGGCCATAGCTTCTGACTCATGAAAATTATACAGATCTGGGGGACTCTTTCCTCCTTGAGCCCAGGGGCCCAGCAAAGAGCAAACACAAATGCTTATAGCAGGTTATTGCGTGTAATAATGCAAGGCACTGTTCTGACCGCTACTCATTGGTTTCGAACCTATACATTCTAGCCATAGGGGAAAAGACATGGCAAATATATATACAGGTACATGTGTATGTGTGAGTGTATGTTTATGCATGTATAAGTATTTATCTACAAGAGGGGACTCCCCCCACAAAAATATTCAGAATTATTATTTGGAGGGTGGACCCTTACCCTTGTAACACAGTCCTCCCCGCATTAGGCAAGTGTTCTAGGAACCCATCAGCATCAGTGTACTAGCTACCATTGTTGTGATAGGTTCGGTTCCAATGGCGTGAATTTTTTTTTTTTTTTTGAGATGCTTTTAATGTGCTTGCCCATTTCATGATGGGTGATTTACGAGCACACCTGCCATGCTCATTACACTGAGTGTTCAGCAGTTTTTGACCAAAATGATATGACCCCCATGCTCCATTCTTCTTACCCAATCTCGCCTAAGAGACTTTTTTTGTTTGTTTGTTTCCCCAGGTGAAAAAAGTTCTCAAGGGGAAATGTGTTGCTGATGTGGAAGAGGTGAAACAAGAAACGGCAGAAACACTAAAAGGCATCGAAATTGACTAGTTCAAAAACTGTTTTGAGCAGTGGAAAAAGCATCTCAATAGGTGTATTACATCAAATGGAGAGTACTTTGCAGGTGACTGAAGTTTAAATATGTAAGAATAAATACACAATTTTTATAAATAAATTCCAGGATTTTTTTCTTTCTTGAGTTAGGGTCTCACTCCGTCACCCAGGCTGGAGTGCAGTGGCACACTCACGGCCACCCCAGTGTTGACCTGCTGTGCTCCAGCAATCCGTCCACCTCAGCCTTCCAAGGAGCCAGAACTACAGGCGCGTGTTACCATGCCTGGCTAATTTTTATTTATTGTTGAGATGAGGTCTCACCAAGTTGCCCGGGCTGGTCTCGAACCCGCGGGCTCAGGCAATCCACTCACCTCAGCCTCCTGAAGTGCTGGGGTTACAGGCTGAGCCACTGAGCCCTACCAATTCCAGGGTTTTTTGCCCCCCCCCCCCCATATGTATGCCTATCCAAACCCTCTTTCCTCTTACCTACTTCAGATAAAAAAACCTGGGTTAAAAAATCTTATAAGACTTTACTAGCTACTGTATGAGAAGGGACCCCCAAAACTGGAATTTATCTATTTAAAAAATAGTGTATGTATTCTTACATGTTTAAACTTCAATCTCCTTCAAAGTCCTCTCCACTGGATGTAATACGCCTATGAAGATGCTTTCTCTGCTGCTCAAAACAGTTTTCAACTCATCGATTTTGATGACTTTTAGTGTGTCTGCCCTTTTTTCTTTCACCTCTTCCACATTGACGCAATGTTTCCCTTTGAGGACTTTCTTCATCTGGGGAAACAAAAAAAAGTTGTTCAGGATGGGATCAGGTGAGCAGGGAAGCAAGGGCCCAAAGGTCATGCTGTTTTTTTGTTTAAAGCAAACTGCTGAAGAATCAGCCCAGTGTGGGCAGGTAGGCTACAAACCACTCATCATGAAATAGGCAAATGCGTGAAGGAATCTCAAAAAAAAAAAATTCACTGAAGCTGAACACAGCTCTCACAACAACACTAGCTGGTGCACTGATGTTGATGGGTTTCTAGACACTTACCTAAAGGGGGAAGCCTGTACTACAAGGGACCCACCCTCCAAAAAATAATTCTGGCATTTTAGGGTCCCCTTCATATTTTCCAGTTGTATATGTTTGTGTGTGTGTGTGTGTGTGTGTGTGTGTGTGTGTGTGTGTGTGTGTGTGAGACAGAGACAGATGAAGAATACAAGATCAGCAAGCCCACTTAAGATGAATGATTTACCTAAATATTTTTAATGGTGTAATTAGCTCACAAATTTTTATGTCCAAAACACTGCACAGCCAATAATGGGTTTTATAAAACCCATTATATGACGGAAAGAAAAAAATGAGTAAATTGAGCAAGGAAAATGAAAATACAACAGAGAATGCACAGACTCTATGAAATAATTATGCATTTATTGGGATTTTAAGTAAAAGAAACTTATCAAGTGTAAGGTAATAAGACAGTATGAAATATTAGCTTTGACATGCATGTCAACAAAACCCCAAACTGACATACATTTATATCTTTCAATGTTAAATAGTTAATTACAGAGTAAATGATGATAAAATACACTGGGCTTCTTTTCTCTACTTTCTTACTAAATTTCCCAAGTTTGCTTTTCATATGGCTGTTAGCCTCAGACGCTACTTCACATATCAGCCTGGTTTTAGTGCATTTTAATGAAAATGTCTGGTTATAATAAGGAAAACTAAGAAATCCATCCAATATTCTAAAAATAGTATCTCTTATGGCAGGCAAATGGACAGAAGTGTTGGGCTTTAAATAGCAATTTCATTTCTATTTGGTCAATGAAATGTCAGAATTAGGGTCACAAGTATCTGAGATGGTTTGCTCATTGCTCATTACTTTAGCCAATAGTTTTGAACACCTACTCTGCACCTTCTCTGTGATAGATAATGTGTGCACTGTACAAAGCAGTGAGGGGGAACAGGTTTAAAAATTAAATAAACCATGTTGCCCATCAAAGCTGGACTGGATTTTAAAAATGTGGTACATATACACAGTGGAATATTATGCAGCCATAAAGAAGGACAAACGTATGGACTTCGCAGCAACCTGGATGGATTTAGAGTCGATCATACTCAGTGATCTAGCACAGAAACAAAGAACAGAGTTCTATATGTTCTCACTCATAAGTGGATCTTGAGCAATTATAATACTGTAAGAAAGGGATTGGCAGTGGTGGGAAAGTGTCAGGGCAGGGGGGTGGGATTGGCAGTTGAGGGAAACTGCTAGGGGAGGGAGGGGCATACCTCGTCTACAAGGGTACCTGCATAATCAACGTTTGTAAACCTGACCCTGAATCGCACCCCACATCTTTAAAATTAAAAAAAAATTAAAAATAAAATAAAATAGGACCTACTCCTAGTCCTCAAGAGGCATATGACCTGGTATGAAGCGTTCAACACATACATGATAAATGAAGCAGTATATGATGGTGATAATTTTAGAGAAACACCATGCTATCAAAGTTCAAAATAGGAGGAGGTCACTTTTGTTTGTGTGTTCAAGGAAACCCACCTCTGGGGAGAGGTTTTCCTCTGAGGACAAAAAGTGCTTGGGAGTTGAAAAATGGGCTATGAATGAAGACATTGATGAGGCAAAAATATTTATTTAAAAGTCATTTGTTTTGCATTACTAGTTAAAACTAAAAGTATATCAAATCACTTGTGGAAAGAATATCAAAACAAAAGACAAGAGGACTAAGTTGCCCACATGTTTAATTGGGCTATATGGATATTTGTCGTGGGGTGTGGGGGTAAGGGGGACTGTCACTCAGGATTAAATGATTAAGTGAAGAGCACTGAGAAAGAATGATTTTAAGATAATTAAGATAATATTCTTATGAAAGTAAAATTCAAAGTGAAATCAACTGCTAAGCCCTAACTTAGTGCCTCTAACAGCAAACAATACCCCAGCATGCAATAGGAGAGAGTTCTGAACAACACAGCCCAACCCATGGAAATATCTGGACCCTCCAAATTTCTTTCCACATGGTTGTTTATCTCACGTTCTTTTACACGGATTATTTCCAAGCTTCTGGGTCCTTTTCCCTTTTGGTCATATATCCACCCCTTAAGCCTAACTTGCTATCTAGCTCAACGTTTTTTTAGGATTCCAGCATCTGAAACGTACTTATTAGGCAATTAGCACACACACAGAAAACCAATTTTAGATTATTTTTAAAACCCTTTTAAAAATAATAAAGCAATATTGTGAACTAATGCTATTACTGGTAATAGTTTAATGTGATGAAGAGTACAGTTATCTTTTAGCAAATTTACCAAAGCAGTGATATGTGATGTAATCCTGAATAGCTTGGTGTATAGATCAAATTTTACATCCAGGCAGTTTTAATTTCTTTTCTTACTCTTTATTTCCGCTAAGTGTGAAATAAATTATCATCAATGGCAACAATGGCCCAGATATAAGCCCAGAAATTATGGAAAGATATCTTATACCACTTTAAGAGAACCAACAGTTGCTGAGTGAATATAGCATCTCCAAAAATGAAAAAAAAAAAAAATCTGCCAATTCAACTTTAAAATAATGGAGAGTAACTTCCTAGTTTGTGTTTCAGTTTCATTCAGCTTTAGAAAGTTTATCTTTTTTAAGTTGGAATCTATGGCAAGCTTCAGATATTGTTTGTAAATATGCCTAATATGTCACTGCTTTATTTTTCCAATGAGACACAAAAGCCATAAAACACAAAAAAGTGTCAACTCTTCACAATCAAGCCATTTTGGGTTTTGGTATCCCGATGTGATCATCATGACAAATTCTGACATTTCATCAAGGCTTCTAAATACTAACATGAAAGAGAACCAACGTGGTTTTAATGGTGTTACCGTTGTAGGCAAATTAAATCATTCCTCATTTAAACAACTCATATTTTGAAAACTTGCAACCATACAGAAACTTGCATACAGATGTTTATACCAGCTTTATTCATAGTTACCAAACCTTGGGAGCAATCAAGATCCTATTCACGAGATGAATGAATAAATAAACTATGATCTATCCAGACAATAGAATATCATCCAGCACTAAAAAAGAAGTGAGTTATCAAACCATGAAAAGACATGGAAGGAGTTTTTGGGTGTTTGTTCGCTTGTTTGTTCGTTTTGAGTTGGAGTCT
>NW_007231765.1:94075-107059 GCF_000164805.1 Carlito syrichta | reverse complement strand
TCCTGATGATCCTTCTGCCTCAGCCTTCCAAGTAGCCAGAACGACAGGGGTGCGCTACCACACCTGGATCTTTTTTTGTTATTTTTTAATTGTAGAGATGAGGTCTCGCCAAGTTACCCGGCTGGTCTCGAACCCACCAGCCCAGGCAATCCACTCGCCTCGGTCTCCCAAAGTGCTGGGATTACAGGCTGAGCCACCGAACCCAGCCCACGGGGGACGTTTAAATGCATATTGCTAACAGAAAGAAGCCAATCTGAAAAGGCTACAGACTGTATTACTCCAACTATATGGCATTCTGAGAAAGGTAAAACTATGAAGAAAGAAAAATATCAGTGGTTGCCAAGGGTTACAGGGGAGGGAGAGATAAATAAGCAGAGGGCAGAGAATACCAGGAGAAGTAAAACTGCCTGCCTGATATTATAACACTGAATACCTGCCATTGGACATTTGTCCACACCCATGGAATGTACAGCACCAAGCGTGAACCCTAAGGTAAGCTATAGAGTCTGAATAATAATGTGCCATGGCAGTATAGGTTCATTCACTGTAACAAATGTACCACCGTGACACAAGATGTGAACAGTGGGGGGATTTAGGCATTTGCGGGGGCAGGAGCTACATGGGAACTCTCTGAATTTTCCACTCAATTTTGCTGTGAACCTAAAACTGCTCTAAAATGTAAATATTTAATATAAACAAACAAAAACTTTTATGTGCCATTTTACTCTCCAAGTTGAATAGTCATATACCCACTATAGATGCAAAACGAACTTATTAAAGACATCCACTTCCTTGGAGGCTGACTCAAGATCAGAATAAGGATTTTCATTGCCTACGCTTTCATATAAACACAAACCTGTCTATGAATGGACATCCATGTCTTCTGCCCTTATTTATGGAGTAACAGTCATCTTTTCTGTGCAGTTAGTGCTCTTGTCTATAGTCCCAAAGCAAACTTCCAATTTATAACAGAGCTGGGGGAAAAATTATTTCCTGAGACCAGAGCATTTCATAAAAAGAACAAAAAGTCATCAATGCGGGCCAGAAATTAATCCATACTATCCATAGCTGTGGTTTCATCCACCTGCCAATATCTACTGATGCGTAGAATAATTGCACTTCCACGTTGACTGCATTTTAAATTATCTAACATCTTACGATGCCATTTGAAAGAGCAATTTTTCCAATTTCTCTTCTACTTTTACTTTGAACATGACATTTTATTATTTACCTCCTGTCTGGTTTTACTATCTTCTTCAAAACGGGTGCACTTTTTAACTGATTTGTTATGAAGTGTGATACTCTGATTTATGCAACTGTAGCCTGGTCTTTTCTGCATAACAAGTGACCGAGTTCATTAATTTCCTACTAAAAAGAATTATTTTGTCCTTATTTGGGGGAAAAATATTATCAAGAGGTTAATAAAGACCTTGATTTGATAAGCATTTCATTTATAAATGATGTTAAAATATTCTGATAAATGGCTGTATTACCAGGCCAATAAAATACAATAGACACATGTTCATTATCACATTTCCATTTACAGCCCATATTTATAAGGGAAATAAATAAGTTCATGTTAGTAACTCTTCTTCATTCATACTTGGACAGACCTGCTTGTCTGTCTTGATCCTGTAACTTTCCTTATCCTCCTTACCTTATTTCATATTTAAAATTTTTTTAATCTTTGGTTTCCAGCACTAGCCTTGGGTCTTCCTAATACTAACCCCAGCTTTTCTGAATCTGAAGTTCAGCACGATTTCTGTTACAATTTTGAAATCAGTCCCCGTCACCAGAGAATCACAGATGCAGGTGAAAAGTGTAGCACTCCTCAAAGGTAGGCATTGAACACTGGCCATTCTATGAGTCATCCCTACCAAGGAAGGAGGACCAAGTAGCCCTTACTAGGGCTTTCCTCATCTATAGGTACAGCTCTCTTGCACTGCTTGAAGAGATTCTTTGACACATATTAAGTCCAGATGAATATAATGGCATCATTCCAACCAGTAAGGTACCTACTACTTGCTTTATCTTTTGGGATACCTTCCCTGCATGCATTAGTCCACTTGACTCATGTCTATGAAAAGTCCTTCCTCCATTCTGATAACCCAGCCATGCCCAGTCTCCTTTCTGCCCTTCAGAATTTGTGGGATTTTAAAAAATTATAATTCAATAAATGTTCATCTTTTTAAAATTTACAGAATGCAATTTACAGAAACCATCATGATTTTTTAAATGGAGTACATTTCTATTCTCTGAAAAAGGTGACTTGTATGCTTTGTCCTTGTGCCATCCTTCAGATTGGTATATTTATATAACATCTAGAAAAAATTCACAGAAGTTATCAAGCATTATACTTAAGTCTTTTTGAACATCCCTCTTATTTTCTAGGCAGAGGTTGATGTGTCAACTCTTATAACCAACAGCTTTTCCCTAGAAGCTAAATTTAATTTATTTAAGGGGCTAAGGGCAGAATAATCAATAGAAGGTTCAATTGAAAAAGTTATTAAGAACATGAGTCAGACAATAATTCTTTATCAGTCTACTTAATCACCCATCCTGATTGAGTGGACCAATTAGTTAGTCAATCATTAATCAATTAACTGAATTAAATCATTTTATCACATAGATGAACCAGGCAAGTAACTCAAATGTGTGAAGTGAGGTAGGGAGAGGGATAATTTATGGCAAATTGCAGAAGGAAGTTTTCTTGCAAATGAAACCATTCCAGTGCTCCTGGGAGACTTGGAAACTCACTTTGCCATACATTTAGATTCATCAAAAGCCAGACATCTGATTTTTAAGCAAAATCTCCACATTTCTTAAAGTTCTCAATGAATTTCTAAACACATGATATTGTTCAATGAATAAATGACATATAGATCAGATGATATAGATCAGATATGTTTATCAAGCCACCAGTTTCTGACTGGTGCATAGAATCCAAGAGGCTACTCGAAGTGTCTTTTCCAATGTACAATATAAGCATACATATTTTCAACAATGCCTGCCTTCACAGACACACAGAAAATGTCATTGTAAAGAATGTGGCTCATAAAGAATGAGGCATACATACAAGCATGCCAATGCCTATACATATGTGAATATGAACGTGTATACGCAATCCTCCCCTGACCCTAGCCAGAACTGGGAGAATACAATGGTGCTCCTAACAGAAGTAAATCTGGTTCTTACTGCACAGTCAATACACTTTCCAAAACCTCTTCCGGGTCAAGAGGATCCGTAGGGTGTATCATAGTCGCATCTATTGTGCCTTCTCGTTTTCCTCCTCTTCTCATCAAAGGGCTATCAGGTGATCTTCATCACGGACCTGCCACAGCAGCCCAGGACTTCACCGCCTTCATTCTGACTCGATAAACTGATAAGGGGGCAAAGGATTCTGCATTTTAATAGCAACTTGTGTGATTCAGAAGCAAGGGTTCACCTATATAATGTGAGGAAGACGGATGTGTATTCCTTCCATATCTAGCCCTCTGGTACTGCCCATCTGTCTTGTTGCCCTGCTACTTAGCTATCTCACCAAAAAATCCAAATGCTCTTTCACTCTGAAGGCTTTCCTGTGTTTCCTCAATTCTGAAAAAACTCTCACCTATGAACTCTGTGTCTCTTCTACATTTCTTTACTGCTGTGGAATTAGAGTCTGCTTCTGGACTTCATCACTATGCCTGGGTCCCACCTGTAGCAGGATATTTCTGACCCAGATGATCTGCCTAAATAGACCCTTTCCCCTTTTGACTTTCCCCTTTTGACTCTGTGCTCTCCCTACAATCAGGGACATCTCTGGTGGTCTGCTTTTGGACTTATCCTGAGATGAACTATGTTCCCAGCCTTTTCCCCACCAACTAGCTTTGGGGCCTATCCCAACCCCTGCCTTGTCCATTTGAGCTGTCCAATCTCTCTCTGGGGCAAAGTCATCCTCAGGCTTTAATAATGATAACCAAAATAACCTCCCTCCCACTCAACCTTCATAAGCTCTACACAGCTCAATAATACAGCTGATCTTAGTGTTTGGGAGAATTAACAATTAGAGAAATACCTTAGGAAGTAAAATAGGTGAAGTCATGGTTAACCATCATATACAATTTTTTAAAAAAGCTAGTCTCATCTCATTTATTTATTCTACAATTATGGATTGAGTACTTTGTATAAGTGAGAAACTATACTAGACACAAGGATAAAGCAATGAACAAAAGAGACAGTCTTCTGTGTATATATACATCTATATATGCATGTATATTTGCATATATATCAACATGAGCACTCTTGGAAGAATAGGATACAGACTGAAGATGAGCAGAGATGGAAGGAGAGGCTAATTAGGAAGGCAAAACTCCAGAAGAGAGATGATGACAGTTTAAATCAGAATGATAACAGTGGTGGCGGTGAAAGTGGTAAAATTCTGCATATATATTCAAGGTAGAGTCAGCTGGATTTCCGGTGGATTAAATGTGGGGTATGAGAAAAAGAAGAAAGTCAAGATGCCTCAAAGTATTGGCTTGTGCAGTTGGTGTGCAAAAGATGCCATTTATGTAACTGGGAAACTTGGAGGAAAAGCAGAATTGAGTGGAAGAAAAGAAATCAGTTTGGATATATTAAATTTGAGATAACAGACATACAGATGGAGACTTTTATGAGCAATTGGGTTTACAATCTGGATCTCAGAGAGAGTTGGGTTGAAAATATGAGTTGAATGCTGTTGTTACATAAATTATATTAAAAGCCAAAAGGATTCGATGAGATTATTTGGTGTTGACTGGAAAGAAAAGAGGTCCAAAGAATGAGCCTTTGGTTCAAGATCAAGATGTCAACTGGAATTTAAAAAGCAAATAAAAAGAATAAGGCTTTTGATAATCCAACATTAAGAAGACAAGGAAATGAATGATGGAGATAGGGAAGAGGACCAGCAAGAGAGCCAAGGAACAAGCAACCAGTGAGACAGAAGGAAGACTGAGAGAGTAGATGACCCGGTAACTCAGAAGACAAAACAATATGCAAGAAAGAGGACACAGGCCAGGCACAGTGGCTCACTCCTATAATTCCAGCAACCAGTGAGACAGAAGGAAGACTGAGAGAGTAGATGACCTGGTGACTCAGAAGCCAAAAACAACATGCAAGAAAGAGGACACAGGCCAGGCACAGTGGCTCACTCCTATAATTCCAGCACTTTGGGAGGCCAAGGTGGGAAGATTGCTTGAACCCAGGGATTTGAGATGAGCCTGGAAAACATAGTGAGACCTCGTCTCTACAAAAAATAATTTTAAAAAAATTATCCTGACATAGCATATATCTATAGTCCCAGATACTTGGGAGGCTGAGGCAGAAGGAACACCTGAACCAAGGAGGTTGAGGCTGTAGTGAGCTCTGATTGTGCTACCGCACTGCAGCCTAGGCTACAGAGTGAGACCTTGACTAGGTAGGTAGGTGGATGGATAGATAGATGGATAGATAGATGGATAGATAGATAGATAGATAGATGACTGATAGTAAGGAAGGACACAACCAACTGTATCAACTGGCACTGGGAAGTAAGATAAGGACCTAGCATTTACCCTTGGACCTATTAACATCATAGTCTTTAGGGATTTTTATGAAAGCTGCTTGGGAAAGATAATTGAGACAAAAACCTGTTTGACTTTGGTTCCCCCCAAAAAATGTAGACCACATTTTGGGACCAATTGCAACTTTATTGTAATTATAACTTTGTGGCATATAACCTCCTTGAAATTTTCTGCATTCACTAGGGGTCCTAAGTAAGGCTGAGCAAAGGTAGCCTTGGCATCACACCATCCGTGAAACAGGATGCTTTTATGGGACTTAATACTGGGTGAAACATGGAGTTGCAGAATAACTATGGCCATTAGTGCCATGAATATTGTGTGCCCTTTAAAGACCTGAATTAAGTTTAATATTGTCCTCAACTGCATTAGATGCAAAAAGAGGGGCAGTCCGTAACTACCACTAACTTTAATGAAATTACCTTTAACCTGATTTTTTGCTAAAAGTAGCAGCCAATTACTCTATAATTCAAATGTATCTTAGGTAACAGTAGGAGAAAATGACTATATGATGTACTCATCGGTAACCTGAAGCCAATGAAAGCTTATAATCCTCATAAAGCACATAGGCCCAGTATAATGAATGAAGCAATGATATATTGACATATAGCTATTTTTCCCCTTTAAAAGTCTCCAAATGTCAAATTTCACTTATCAACTCTTAAAGTCCCATGGAGAGTAAAATAGAGATACCTACAGATATAAAATATACTCTTTCATTCGGAACAGGAAGGAAGTCATTACTGCTTCCTATTAAATAACTATATTCTTTGTGGCTTTCAGAAAAGAACAGTGGGTTTCTTACGCTCTCCCTGAAAATGTGAGTCCCTTCAAAAAGTTATTAGATTGGTGGAGAAAGCCATCCATTAAATCCCTAAAAAGAGAGAGTATTGCCCAAATTCAGGATTTCTGTCATGAGTGTCTCTTTCTTCTGATGGTTTCATAAAACTGAACTTGAGAACAAACTCACTAATCCTAGGATGTTTCAGTCCCATACCCCTATCATCACAAAAAAAAAAAAAAAAAAGAGAGAGAGAAGGAAAATGCTTTGAGGGGACCTTGGACACATTTGCTAAATAGCAAATAACAAAGGTGGAAAAGTGCTAATTACATGTCAGGTCCTGCATTAATTACTTTGTGTCTACAATTTCCTTATATTCCTCCCCTAAATTGTATCAGTTAAGTGCAATAGACCCTTTTCTTTAAAAAAGGAAGTTGAAGCTCAGAGAGGTTCATTGATCACCCAGCAACATACAGTTACTAAGACAGAAGAGTAGTTGTTTTAATATGTAAATAAGGACACTTTGTTTGGTAGATCCACGGGCGTGGGAAAGGATTTTTTTCCCCCATTAAGCTGAGTATAGAATAGCTGAGGCCATATCATTTTGGATCAGAGAAAACGTATTTGCTTTAAAACAAGAGACATAATTTGCTTTAAGTAAAAGGACATTATCAAAATACTAAATCACTCTATTCTACTGAACTATGACCATGTGTTCTTTCTCTCAATGTAGGTAAGTAAAATCTTAGGATTAGGAACTCAGGAAAAGATCATCAGAATCTCTCTACAAGATGGTATTAAATTTATCAAGGCAGCCATCCCCGTTTTTATTAGTCAGACTCCAAGATGAAAGCCCCAGTGCTATCTTGCCCCAGAAAGTTGATTCTTGAGCACATGATCCAAGTATGTAAATCTGGTTCTTACTGCACAGCCAATACACTGTCCAATATGCTTTCTCTGCTGCTCAAAACCATTTTTGAACTCATCAGTTTGGATGCCTTTTAGTGCTTCTGCTATTTTTTTGCTTTACATCTTCCACATGAGGACTTTTTTCATCCGGGGAAACCAAAAAAAAAGTTGCTCAAGGTGAAAACTGGTGAATCGGGTGGGTCAAGGGGGTCATGCTGTTTTTAGTCAAAAACTGCTCAACACTCAGTGTAGTGTGTGATCTTACACCTGACTGAGTCCCCTGCTGCCTCCTGCCTTCCAAGATGTTCACTCTGTCCTCCAGAACACCTGCTGGGCCCAACCTTATCCTAAATCCATTACTTTCCCGCCTTTATAGAAACTCAGCTCTCCCTTGATATGTGGCTTCTTCTATGGTTCTTAAAATCAATAAATCTTTATTCTGTGTCCTGCAAATACTTCGGTATTTGGTAGAGGATTACTATTCTCCTTCCTCCCAATTGCTCCATACCTCTACTCACACTCTTCCAGAAAATTCCCTCACCCTGAGTCTCATTTGTTCATTTGACAAATACTTAACAGAGCTTCTGTTGAATACCAATATTTTTTTAAATGCAGAGGATGCGGAGGACATCATGTGATTTCATCACCCACTTTCCCTTCTAGCTGCGGTCATTATAAACTTCTAGTTCACAGTGTATCATTCCAAGATTTGACATCTGGTTTACAGTACCACTCTTCACCTCAAATTTGTTTACAGGACAAGTTTTCTTTCCTTTAGGGAAGGAAAAGAAAGCAAGTGGCATGGTCTAATTTCCTCTTTAGCTGGACTTTTGGGTAAATAAACTAACAATATTTACTAGGAGCACTTATATACAAGTGGGGAGACCCCCCAAAATGGAATTTACTTGTTTAAAAATTGTGTATTCATTCTTACATGTTTAAACTTCAGTCACCTTCAAAGTCCTCTCTGTTTGATGCAAAACACCTATCAAGACACTTTTTTCACCGCTCAAAACAGTTTTTAAATTCATCGATCCAAGTGGATGCCTTTTAGCGCTTCTGCCATTTTTTTTCCTTTACATCTTTCATATGAGGACTTTTGTCATCCAGGGAAACCAAAAAAAAGTTGCTCAGGGCGAGATCTGGTGAATAGGATGGGCAAAAACTGCTGAACACTCAGCATAGTTAGAGCAGGTGCTCTCATAAATCACTATCATGAAATGGACAAAACCATTGAAAGAATCTAAAAACAAAAATTCACTGAAGTTGAACACAGTCTCTCACAACAGCACTAGCTGGTACACTGATGCCAATAGGTTTCTAGAACACTTACCTAGTGGGGGAAGTCTGAACTGTAAGGGGCCCGCCCTCCAAAAAATAATTCTTTTGGGGGGGTCTCCCCTCATATACAATTCTTCGCAGAATGCCCTTGGTTAAGGATCACTTATAACAAATAAATCTAAAACCAATGTACCTGTGAAGCATGGCTGCCTGGAGAATGTCAGGTAACTTGTATAGTTATCAGCATTATAAAATTATCTACATAAATACTCTCTACATTGTGAAGTAATACTTGCCTTACTTGGAGGGCTCATCCATTACCCTGAACTAAAAAGCATGCAACCAACGAAGGAAGGAAGGGCCAATGCAACATGTGGGATGTCTCAGACCCCTCTCTTCTTTGCCTTTTCGTCTCAATTATTTATATCCCTGGATTATTTGGAAAGCTGGACATGGAGTATGATATTTGACATCTATGAACCTAATTTGACCATTCAATCCTGGCTTTAGCAAAGGGTCTCACCTCCATCATTACACACACACATACACACACACAAAGTCTTCGTTAAATTTCTTTTATCAGGTACTACCTTGAGGCCAAATCCACTGGGCATTCATAGTTATCTTACATGAACCATAACCTCTCCATTTTATTAAATACTGATGACTACTCCCTTCTCTCTGAAATATCACCCCTTGGCCTCTCTACCAAATATGGACAGTTGAATTATGGTCTTCAATACTTTCCTCTGCCCTGCATCCATACCTTCCCACAGCCTCATTGTGGGCAGTGTACTTCATTAACTCCTGGACTTTGGGTTGGCCCTAGGAATGAGTTGGAAGTGATAGTGCATAAGTTCTAATCTATCACTTAATTCTCCTGTACTCAAACTGTCAAGGAAAACCAGCTGGACCTGGCTTATGGGGTTGGAGAGATACATAAGCAGAACCCCCACTAGCCAATTCAAAGAACTGCATTCAAAGCAGAGCCATATCATTAAGTCAAAAACAATAGGTGCTGGTGTGGCCATGGAGAAAGGGAATGCTTCTACACTGTTGGTAAGAATGTAAGCTAATTAAGCCTCTATGGAAAGCAGTGGGGTGATTCCTAAAAGAACTAAAAGTTGATCTTCTATACAATGCAGTAATCCCATTACTGGTAATATACCCAGAGGAACATAAATCACTCTACCAAAAATACATCTGCACACATGTTTATTGCTGCACTATTCACAATAGCAAAAACATGGAACCAACCCTACTACCTATCAAAAGTGAACTGGTTAAAGAAAATGTGGTACATATACACGATGGAGTATTATACAGCCATAAAGAAAAGCAAAATCATGAACTTTGCCGCAACTTGGATGCAGCTGGAGACCATCATACTAAGTGAACCATCACAGAAACAAGAACTGAATACCACATGTTCTCGCTCATAAATTGGCCCTGATCACTAGTCACATTAGCACAAGGGTGGCATCAGTAGTCATGGGGCACTTCCAAGCAAGGGAGAGAGAGAGGGAGGAGAGTGGGAGTCATCTCAACACAAAGGGTACCTGGTCCACTACCGGAGGAGTGAGGGCCACCTAGAAGCCCAAACTTCACCTGCATGTAGCCTACTTATATAGTAAACCCTCATTTGTGCCCCATAAATCCATAATAAATAAATAAATTTTAAAAATAATAAAACAAAGCAGAACCGTCCCAGTCACCAAAACCTGAAGCACAACCATTCGTCCAAGTATAGCCTAGATTAGCCAAATGCCCCAACCAACGTCAAGGATTGCTCTTGTACGCCACAAAGTTTGGAATGATATGTGTACATATCAGTTTTTGCTAAGGCTGACATAAACTACCACAGACTGGGTGGCGTAAAGAACAGAAATATATTGTCTTATAGTTCTAAAGGCTACATGTCCAGGATGAAACGTCTACAGGCTTGGTTTCTCCTGAATTTTGCAGATGGTTGCCTTCTTGCTGTGTTCTCATGTGATTTTTTTTCTCTGTACACATGCATTCCTGGTGTTTCTTGGTATGTCCAAATTTTCTTTTGTCAGAAGGACACCAGTCAGTTGTCTTATCTTAACTTAAATCATCTCAGGACCTATCTCCACATAGAGTTACATTCTGAGGTACTAGGGAGTTAGAATTTCAACATATAAAGTTGGGAGAGGGACACAAGTCAGACCAAATAGTATGTTACACAGCACTATTTTGGCAGTAACTGACTGATATTCTATAATCATCTGGCTTTTTCCTAATTCTCTGGCCTTTTCTTCTGTTTCCTCCTCTTAGTCATTAAAAATAAAACAAGCAGCTCCATTAAACAGTGGGCAAGAAATATGAATAGACACTTCTCAAAAGAAGACATATGAGCAGCCAACAGACACATGGAAAAATGCTTAGCCTCACTAATTTTCAAAGAAATGCACATTAAAACTACACTGAGATACCACCTAACTCCAGTCAGGATGGCCATCATCAATAACTCAAAAAACAACAGAAGCTGGAGAAGATACAGGGAAAAGAGAACACTTCTACACTGTTGGTAGGAGTGTAAACTGGTACAACCTCTGTGGAAAACAGTGTGGCAATTCCTAAAAGATATAAAAATCAACCTCTCATATGACCCAGCAATCCCTCTTCTGGAAATATACCTGGAGGAACTCAAACCACTCTATGAAAAAGATACCTGCACACGCATATTTGTTGCAGCATGATTCACAATAGCAAAAACATGCAACCAACCATGCTTCTCATCAAAAGTAGACTATATTTTTAAAATGTGGTACATATACACAATGGAATATTACACAGCCATAAAGAAGGACACAATTATGAACTTCACAGCAACTTGGATGGACTTAGAGTCTGTAATACTCAGTGATCTATCACAGAAGCAAAGAAATGAGTATCACATGTTCTCACTCATAAGCAGACCCTGAACAATAACCATAATACTATGAGAAAGGGATTGGCAGTAGTGGGAAACTGCCAGGGGGAGAGAATGGGGGGGCACACTTCAACAGTGAGGGTACCTGATCTTTAACCAGGAGACGTGGGAACCAAAGTGTTGCCCAAACATTACCTGTACAATGACCATTTGTATATCAAACCCTGAATTGTAACCCCACACCCTATGTCTTTAAAAGGAAAAAGAAAAAAAAAGAAAAGAAGACCTTGAGACTCAAACCTAGGTCTTCCTATCATGCTACGCTCTAATTCCAGGGCAGGCTTTCAAAAGGGAATGTTTGGTTCCCTCCAGGAGACAGTTCACTATACGTATCTTGAGATAATCTTGGTTATCACCAGTGGGGAGGGTTGGGGAAGCCCTGGGCCACAGACCAGTACAGGTCCATGTCCTGTTGGGAACCAAGCTGCACAGCAAGAGGTTAGCAGCAGGCAAGTGAGCAAAGCTTTATCTGTATTTACAGCTGCTCCCCATCGCCTGCGTTACCGCCTGAACTCTACCATCTGTCAGATCAGTAGTGGCATTAGATTCCCAAAGGAGCATCAACCCTATAGTGAACTGAACAAGAGAGGAACCTAGGATGCATGCTCTTTATGAGAATCAAATGCTTGATGATCTGGGATGGAGCTGAGGCAGTGATGCTAGTGCTGGGGAGAGGCTGTAAACACAGATTAACATCAGCAGTGACGGCACATCCCGCCCCCCGCCCCCGATCCCTGGTCTGTAGAAAAACTGTTTTCACAAAACTGTTCCCTGAGGCCAGAGAGGTTGGGGACCACTGATCTGGAGGACAGAACCAGGAATCCTGCTACATTTCCCACAATGCATTGTGCAGTCTCCCCACAACAAAGTCAGTGACGCTGAGACCGAGAAACTCTGTTCTAGACAATCACATGCAGCTCTAGGCTCCTTGCCACTGGCAATCGATTCCTGTCTCTAGCCCTGACATCTGAGTTTTCAGACACATACACAAAATGTGCCCTCTCTTACCAGGATGCTTCAAAGTTACTTCAAACTCAGATTATCCTAAACCTAACTTGTGGTTTTCCTTCCAAGGCTGGGTTTCTCACTTGGTATTTCACCTTAGCAAATGGCAGTCATCCAGAGACTCACAAGTCACCCTCAACCCCTCTTCCTCCTCTAACCTATACAGTCCATAACCATGAGCTAATAATTATACTTCCTAAATACATCTTTGTTTCATCCATGCCTTTTCATTCCCACCAATAGTATCTTTTCTCCTCCAAGCAGTTGTCCGTCTCTCCCTTGAAATGGTATCATTCATTTTGTCAAATAGCAACTGATTAATTACTCTCCAAATTATGGAGCATTTCTTTTACAAAATACAAATGTAGTCGGGCTCGGTGGCTCAGCCTGTAGTCCCACGCTTTGGGAGGCCGAGATGAGTGGATTGCCTGAGCCCGCAGGTTTGAGACCCGCCTGGGCAACTTGGTGAGACCTCA